>NC_062188.1:16958895-17033895 GCF_912470025.1 Vespa velutina | reverse complement strand
AAAGCACACGATTAATCTTATCGAAATAAACAAGCTTTTAAATAGAACAAATTTTTAAATAACTTAGACATTTATCAAATGGATATGTTTTATATTTAAAGCAATCAATCCAATAGTCCTAATAAATTTTTTTTGAAAACAATTGTTTCTAAAGTTACTTCGATTTATCCTATGACCATCCTATATTCAAGTTTGAAATTTAAATTGGTAAAAATGTCTTTATCTCGAAGATCGACACTTCCTTTCTTTTTTTTTTTTTCTTTTTTTTTTCTTTTTTTCTATATTTTCAAAGTCAATCCTATCGTAAAGTTCGATAAATCATCGATGGAACGAAATGTAAATAGAAAGATGTAACAAATAATAATGACTCCTCCCATTAGTTCCTTCATATCGATCGGTATTGGCGAACGTTGATAAACGATATAACGTTAACAAAAAAGCAACCCCTTTCTCTCCCTCTTTCTCTCTCTCTCTCTCACTCTCTCTCTCTCATATGTATATATATATATATATAAATATATATATATATATATATATATGTATATATATATATAGATATGTCTCTCTATGTCCCTCCTGGTCCCTTGGAAAAGAGTCTGACAATTTTATTTTATTTTTATATACGAAGGGTATGATATCGTCAGTATTTTTTTTTTTTAGTAAGCCCCTAGAAAATGCATGGATAAAGGATGAATAGATTACCCTCTCGGAATGGATCAAAAGAATATTGATTTGAAAAATATAACATCTCGTTACCGTTCGAAAAGCAGAAAACAGGAAATTTGGAGAGATGAACTAGCCAGGCAGGCAGGCAGGCAGGCAGCCAGCCAGCCAACCAGCCATCCAACCAACCAACCATCCAACCAGCCAGCCAGTCAACGTATATACATTGCTGAGAAAGATACTTCCTCGTCGTTCGTTGCATAAAACAAAAGAGACCCATGGAAGGCGATATCCCAAGCTTTATACGCTTATGTCTCTGAGCTCGTAGCTTCGGTGACGTCGTACTTGGAAATACGATATACCGTATAACGGGATGTTCAGGTAGATGTTGTGTATATATCGGTGATATCCATAGGGTCGTCGGTTTTCTCTCTCTCTCTCTCTCTCTCTCTCTCTCTCTCTCTCTCTCTTTATCTCTCTCTTACTCTCTCATGTTGCAAGGTAACATAAATTTCTCGAGCATAACGCGCTTGTTCGCGCGCCCGGCCATATTCGATCGTAAGAATATCCAAGTAGCATACCTTCCATTTGCCGAATGTCGTTTCGCCGAGTTGAAAAGCTTTTCGCAATGCACCCAACATATACATAAATACATTCATACACATGTACATATACACAGATATACAAAGGCAGACATATATGCATATACATACATATATACGTACGTACGTACACAAATACAAAAAAAGATACAGAGATAGAAAAAAGGTGGAGATGTAGGAAAAGACAAAAAAAGTTTCTAGATGTGTATATGTATTTCGGTTTTCTGTATGAGTCGGATTCCTCCTGCAAAAATACAAAACTTTTTCTCAAACGTCCACTTTCCCGCAGCTTAATTAGTACTTCGCGCGAGGAGAAGCTCCTTTCGCGAAACAAACTTTCTCTGTCGTAGTGTACATGTTTCACGTATGTAAAAAGTACTTTTTTCAAAATAAACAAACAGGAGACAGAGAAACTAAAGAGAGAAAAAAAAAAAACAAATAAAAGAAGAAAAGAAGTAATGAAAAATAAGTTGCGTTTAAGTGACGCTTTTCTCATTTGAGAGATACAATTTTCTCGCTATATAAAAGAAAAAGGATAAAAAAAAAAAAAAAAAAAAAAAAAAAAGGAAAAAAAAAAAATAAAGAAAAATACAAAACAAAATAAAACGAGAAAAATTATACCGATGACCATTTCGTTCTAACACAAATTTGATTATGCAAAACGATGAAAAATATTCTCCTTTCAATTGTTTTCAAATTTACAATATTTGCTACGTACATATATTAGAAGTATTATTACCGTCATCTTTTCATCGTAATTGTATTTTCGCTTTAACGTCGTATTCTCGATACAACGTTAGAAAAATATTATAACCACAATCGGATATCAGTTGCTATGATAAAAAGAACGAATAGATAATAAAAACGTATTTATATGAAAACGGGAGATTCTCGATAAAGAAGGAATTATTATTGCTTTTCACTGTAGATTCAAATGAAGTTGAGAGAAGGACGATAACGTTTGTCGAGGAACAAATCGCGATACACCTTGCAACGAATATAGTAGTAGTTGAGAATAGAATGGAAAGGGAAACGCATTGTGCTTCGGCAATTCTCTCTTTCTCTTTCTCTCTCTCTGAACTCATGCACATATTGTATTTCTACGAGAGAATGAGAGAAAGAGAAGACACAGGGGTGGAGAGAACTACCATGTCAGGTTCCTTTGTATTTCCGACGTATAATAATCGTAATAGCTCTATCCCCACTCTTCTTGTCCTATGCCCATGTTCCCTTGGCCTGTTCCCCTGTACCCCTCCCTCTACCTTTCCTTCGCAGCACGAGGGAATACAATTGCCCGCGGCGGTCGTCCGTACGCGAGTGCCATTGATGGCACAAGTGGCGCAACTTGCATTCTCCAGTGGCAATTGGTCAGAATGCAAACCGCGATGGTGGGTGTACTGCTTGTCCATGGTTAACCGACCTTAGGCCAGACTCCACATACTCGAGCCAAGGAATGGACGAAGAATATTGGGATTGCCATTGGTAAACACATTCCGAGACTACGCAGAGAACGCCATAGTCCGGAAACCTAAATCCTAGCCACCCCTCTCTCTCTCTCTCTCTCTCTCTCTCTCTCTCTCTCTCTCTTTCTCTCTCTGATTGTGGTCATTGATCTATCATGAGCATAATTAGTGAACGTGTTATTATGAATTCAATGAGTATCTTTGTAAATATAGATTATTTTTCATTTCTTTCCTTCATTCAATAAAATTATCTACGACAATAGCATTGTTATTGATTTAGAAATAAATGAAATTGTTATTGGATTATTCTACAGGAAGAATTCTTCTTTATCTCGTAAATAATTTATCGTTTCGTCAGACACGGATCTCAAAATACGCGAATTGTACCTCTACTTATCGATCGTCGCTATTATGGTTACACGATGACCCACGTTAAACGGATTTATAATCAAGGATTAGATGCCGCACTGATTACTAATTACAAATGTAGATAGCAATTACGAGACTGATTAATATCAAAGTGATACGTTCCAGAAAACGGTGAATGGATTAGAGTTACGTAGAGGTAGAATGTACTTGTTACAATGTAAAGGTCGTTAAACCGTTAAAATGAAAATTCTAATTAACTTCGAGAAGCCTCGAGGTATCCCATAAACTGCCGTTTTAAGGATCGAAAAATCAAAATACAATTTTGAGAAGTCCTCTCTAGAATGTTGAGCGGCGAACGAACGATGAAAAAAAAAAAAAAAAGAAAAAGGAGAAAAAAAGGAGAGGAAAAAGGAAAAAAAAAGAAGAAACGCAAATATTTCGTTCGAAACAATATTTGTCCACTGCAAGAAAAACAATAATAACAACAGAACGTATACACATTGTTTTGTCGTTAGTTTCTCGCTACAATACTACCATCATTGTTGTCCAGCGATATCGCGAAAACAACAACGTTCTATCGCTTCACTGAAAAAATATAGACGAATTAATTCATCGTACCGATCCATTGATCCCTTTTATCCGTCATCCATCATCGATTACAAAAATGGAAGGTGAAGAGTCCGATGTACAGAAGGGTGGAATTTTTTTTTTTCTATTTTTCATTCGCGATCGAATGTCACGTCACAAACATAAGTCACGAATTTGTCAATATTTTTTTTTTTTTCTAGGTAAGAGCATTGGGCAAAGCTCACGATCGAGACTCAACATCCATCGAGAGGGAAAAAGAGAGAGAGAGAGAGAGAGAGAGAGAGAGAGGGAGAGAAAGAGAGAAAGAGAGAGAGAGAGAGAGACAGGTAGAATATTGTTGGTATTTTTAGCGAAAGATAACGTTTCTTTATCTCTATATATCGACCGAATCGTTCAAAGCCTGACTAAAAGAAATAAAAACAGCTTGGGATAAAGAGAAAGTCCTTTTTTCGCGGTACTTTGATCGCCGATAAAAGCAAAAAGCTTTGCGATAAATTCGCACCGATGACCGACTTTCAACTGAGTTAAATGATCTAACTGTGAAATGGTGATAGGGCGAGGAAAAAGGTTTGAGAGGTGTGGCAACCCCTCATGAGGTACAAGGCGCCATAAGTGGTCTGAAACGAGCTGAGAATTCCTATGGAAAGCCATCCTCCCCTTGCACAAGACTTTCTCCCTCTCACCCTCTCTCTCTCTCTCTCTATTTCTCATAAACATGTAGTAGTAAACGTCGCGTGTGACCTGCTGCCATACGCTTTTCATACGCTTCGTGTTACCGAGAGCGATGGTATTTAAGCCTGCCAAGGATAATGACGTTCCCGCGTTAAAACAACTTCAGTTCAGCGAGTTATTTCGTCTTTCGGATCGTTTACCGGTGTGTCGATGTATGTAAGCTGCTGAACACATTGCGGACGGTCGTGTTTCGTTGCTCCTTTTCGAAGGAATTGAATTGTAAAATAAGACTGAGTCAGCTCTGAACTCGATAATTGCTTCTGACTGAACAACGACGTAGAGTAGCGTGGTAACTAATTAGTTTACGACAACTTGTGGTAACTCAGTTCGCTTTTAAAAATGTGTCTAACTTCTCTTTTGGACTTCGTCATCGTCCGAGGCTTTGGAAAAAGTAAATTAACAAAAAAAAAAAAAATAAAATAAAAGAAAAGAAAAAAAAAAGAAAGAAAGAAATGGAGGAGAGAAAAATAATAATAATAAAAAAAAAGATGTTTTTTTTTTCTCAAGACAAGCGTCCAACTAAAATGTTCGAATACGCGACAGTATCGTCAGTGTTGAATTTTTGTTTTTTTTAAAATATCAACCGAAATAATTAAACCGAAAGAAAAGCCACAAAATGCTTGCCTTCTCTTTTATACATAGGTATATTTGATTACTACGTGGTAGAATCAATTTCACGCAGGAAATATGAAAAACATAGAAATGCTTTGCGGAATGCAATTTCGGTGACCTACAACGTTCTCGTAGCTTTCCGATCCCTCCAATTAATTCCGTACAGCGGTCGTATTCGCGGGAGTATAATTTAAATGAATAAATTACATCTGCGCTTCTGTTTAAATGGCTCGTTTTATATTTACGAAAAATGGAGAATACTATATATATATATATATATATATATATATATATATATATATATACACATATATAAAAAAGAAGAATACAGCACGACCTACAATGAATAGTAGCAAAGCGTGAAATGCTTTTTCGCAAGATAGATCGAAAAATACCGTGCGTATGGAAAAGTCGTAAATCATCGAGTTCTTTGAAGTACACTGCACACGAATGAATCGTTCGAAATACTGGGAAAATGGGCAAAAAAGAAAAATAGGGCGGTTTGTATAATTACGGGGAAGAAAAAGGAAAATATTTTAAAAATCAGTCATTCGTTGCGTTAAATCAAAGCCATAGGAAAAATATAATAAAAAAGAAGAAGAAAAGCTATATGTAACTCGATGAGAAAAAAGAAAAAAACAAAAAAAAAAAAAAGAAGAAACGTAATCTCGAAGGATTCATGTAAATCAAAACGGTGTATTATTTTTTTCTTAGAGATATTTCGCTTTAATTACACGTTTCTTAGCCCGACATCGCATTCTAAAATCTCTTCTATGATATCAGGCTCTTCCGCATAAATATCATTCTTGGATTAGCATTTTAAAATCAACAAGCTTCGCTTTAATTACATTTTCCGTGTCTCCCTTTTCTACTGCGAAAACTCGCGTTATACCTACGGTAAATACGTTAAAACATCGTAGAAAATGAAGAAAGCGAAGGGACTGGAAACTCGACACTCGAACTCATGGAAAGTAGATAAAAGTGAAGAAGATTTTACTGTTTCTACAAATTCGTCTACCATTTCACTTTGTTTTCAAATTAACGTCAATTATTTTTTTACCCATAAAAAAAAAAAAAAAAAAAAAAAAAAAAAAAAAAAAAAAAAAGACAAAAGAAAAATTCGACTATGCCTGCTACTGCCGTATATAAAGAGGGGAAAGAAGAAAAAAGGGAAAAAGAGAAAAAAGTAAAAAAGAAAAAAAAAAAAGAAAGAGAAAAGAAGAAATAACGTTAATCGTAGACCGTCGATTAATCCTAAAGTAGCGAATTCGTGTGGTATAAATGAGGCGAAGGACGCGTTAGAAGTGGCTTACGACGTAAATTCGAGGACGAGGATGCAGGCAAGGACGAGTGGTAGGAGAAGGTAAGTTTGAAGGGGATTGTAAAGATGGAGAAGGAGGAAGGTGAAAGCGTAGTTCGCACGGAGCCGTCGCATGCACCTCGAGATTGCATAATGACATAATATTCATGACGGTGCGCTTATGCTCGCGACCGACTAGGTAATAAGGGTGTCGTGAATAGGGGAGGTAGGTTAGGAGATGGTGGAAAGCTTCGAGTGGTAAGAGAAAGAGAAAGAGAAAGAGAGAGGGGGGGGGAGGGGGGAGGAGAACGGGGAGGGGGGGAGTTCAATCCCTTCTTCTCGATGGAAAGGAGAGAGAATGAGAGAATATGTTGGTAGTTGTGTGTTGGAGGAAGAGGTAAAGTAGTAGCAAAAGTATACTAGAGTAAGGAGAATGTAGAAGGTGCTATATATATACATATATATATATATATATATATAGAGAGAGAGAGAGAGAGAGAGAAAAAGAGAGAAAGAGAGGGAGAGAGAGAAAGACAGAGAGAAATACAGAGAAAGAGAGAGAGAGAGAGAGAGAGAGAGAGAAAGAGAGCAAAGCTGACGGGCGGCGGACACATTTTTAATTAAGACAGTTTCGAGGCGTAATTAATTTTACGACGGCGCTACCTAACGACTGCCATGGCTCTTCCTAACAGGCTCTACTTCATCCTCCTTCCTTCCAACCCTTCTCTACTTTCTCCTATTCGTTCATACTTCTTTCCCCTTCTTTCGTAAAAGCTCGTGGAAGCTTGTCTAACGTCCTCGCTTCCTCGATTCTACGTATGCAATCAGTAGAGTTGCATTCCTGCGTAGATATTTACGTATGTATATATGTATGTATGTATGTATATATGTATGTACCTACTTGGTTACCTAACTACTCACGTTTTCCTCCCTTTTCCTCGTTTCCCGAGTGAAAAAGTAAATACTAATATTTTTACCATCTCTCTTTTTCTTTCTTTCTTTCTTTCTTTCTCTTGAGACGAGATCGTTATCGTCGACGTGAGAGAGAAAGAGAGAAAGGGAGAACACTTTGGAAAACCTAAATAGAAACGAGAGAAACGAGTACTCGCGTTAATTTTATTTGCATTTAAAGCGGGCCTCAGCTCGCGCGAGCTAAACGCATATTTGAAATTTAAATCCGATACCTTTCGAGTCAGGGATTTAAAAGATCTCGTACGTGTCTCTTCTACAAAGATTATATTTATATCTTTAGTGGATACCTCATTCGCCGGAAATGTCTCTTCTCGTATTAAAGTAAACATGAAATATCGATATTTTTTTCTTCTTCTGAAGATATTCTTATATATCAAAGGAAAAGTGATAAAGAGAGAGAGAAGGAGAGAAAGAGAGAGAGAGAAAGAGAAAGAGAGAGAGAGAGAGAGAGAGAGAGAGACAGAGAAGAAAGAGAAAGAGACAAACAATTATGTATTTCAAAGACCATGAAAAGAGATACCCATGCGTGATGATGAAACGAAATGTTCTCTCTTCTCTTTTTCACGAAAATGCGTCGTTTCCGTCTTCGTTGTTGGCGTCGGCGTCGTCGCGAAACCACTGGAAGAAATTTCGAGTTCGCCTGGCAGTCTGGCGTGTCATTTAATTTTTTATCTCGCTTCGCGTTTTTATTATGCCGAGAGAAAGGTTTAGGTGAGAGGGGTGGAAGAGGGTCGATGCATAAATTGCAATGTGTCACGCAGTCGACTCCTCCCTCTAGTTACTCCCACCCACGTCGTTTCCATCCCTTCTCTTCTTTACCCTGTCACCATCGCCACCGACACTACCACATCTCGCGCCCTACCACATCAGAGACCCTTTTTCCTGCCGAAACTTGAAGCCCGGAAGATAGAGAGAAAAAGAACGATCTCTTTTCATCTCTGGCTGCACTGTTTTATGAACAACTTGAATTATGCGATCTTTAAGAGATAAAACTTTCCCCAAACGTGGTGTAAGAGATTTTCACCGGTGAGTCCACTCAACGTTCTACACCCTTCGAAAAAAAAAGTGCCACCCGTTATACAAGACGATGATGACGACGACGACGACGACGACGACGACGACAACAACGACGACGACGTTATGCTGCTGTTCTTTGCGTTGAAGGAGAAAACCTGCACTAAAACGAGTCTGCTTTTTTTCTTGTTTTCTTTTTTCTTTTCTTTCCTTTTTCTTCTTTTTTCTTCTTCTTCTTCTTCTTCTTTTATCTTTCTTTCTTTTTCTCTTTTTTTTTCTTTCTTTTTCTCTTTTTTTCTTTTTTTTTTTTTTTTTTTTTTTTTTTTTCCTTTAAAGAACGCGAAGCTCAACTTCGCTACCGTCTTTCTTGCCAACCAAGCTTAATTCTCGAGTTAATTTTACGCGATGTCGAACAGCACGCTACGATGCATATGCATCTCATTAATGAAACGCGTTTTCGCGAAATATTTTTCTTCTTTGAGAAACACATATAAAACTGTTACGAGTACGGTGCAATTAATGTGCTACCTATAGATCGAGGCCATATCTAATGACATTGTAAATATTCACTTTAGCGAGAATGGTTATATACAGAGTTAATAGACTATTCTATATTATATCATGGGAAATATCAACCGATTGAACGAAAATCGATAATGAATATAGAGAAATCTAATGGGTACTATATTACAAATGTCGATAACATTTTGGCAAATTTCACTCTAAAACATAATAATAAGTAATGATTAATAAGAAATGATAGACTATATCAGTGATGCATCTCACATTTAACGTGTCTATGAATTAACACCATTATCAAAGCCGCAATCATGTTCATCGCTATTCGATTACTGTTAATTAATTTACCATTTTTATAAATGAACCGAATGAATCTAAACGAGAATCCTGAGTATTCGTAGATATTAGAAATTAATTAGCGGTTGATCAATTATTTTGTACTAGATTAAACGGTATCACGTTTCCAATTATTAAATTTTGCTCGAATATGTTATTAAATATTGAACTACCAAATCAATCGTATCTAATTTTAAGCATAACTAGTTTTTCATAACGATTTATAATTTCAATCTCTCTCTCTCTCTCTTTCACACACACATACAAACACACACACACACACACACACTTTATATTTCCATCTTTATATCTCTACCTCTCTTATAGCAAACCAATAATTTTTTTTATATTTTACGAAATAAATTTTTTCTTTTTTCTTTTTTCTTTTTTCTTCGTTAAATACATACCACAAAGAATATTGATTTTAGTTGGCTGCGTTTACGTCAAGCTCTCGAGATGCAGCCACGATCTTTTTCCATTCGGAAAAATAGAAATACCTACCTAGGTAGACTGTTAGCTACCTTCTCTCTACGTACCTCGACACGGTTTTATCGCGGGCGAATTATTGAAATGTCAAAGATTTTTTCTCTCTCTTTTACCGCGAGACTCGTAGAAATGGCAGGCGCAATAACCGTTATTCCGTTGGTAGGTTGGTTGGTTGGTTGGTTTATCTGCTGGCAAAAAAGAAAGAAGAAGAAGAAGTAAAAAAAAAAAAAAAAAAAGATCTGTTAAGCGACGCACACCGATATCAAAACCGTTAACCGATAAACGTTTACCTTTACGCGTTGATTTCAACCTCTTGCGCGCTCGTTCTGTCACCTTATATTTCTAGACTTATCACGAGCAATATTATCGAATCGGTTTTACGAGCTTCTTAAAGACGTATAAAAAAAAATAACACGCAACAAAAAGTAAAAATCATAAAATCGAAAGCTCAATATTACTTATCTCTCTGATATCTTAAATTACAATTAATATTAATCGAATAACATAGCTATGATAAAAATAATTGAGAAATTATGAAATAAAATCTCGGAGAAAATGTTAGCTGGGAAATGTGGATACGGTTTACAAAATAAAAAAAAAAAGAAAAAGAAGACGAAAGAGAGAGAGAGAGAGAGAGAGAGAGAGAGAGAGAGAGAGAAAGAGAGAGAGAGAGAGAGAGGGAGGGAGGGAGAGAGACAGAGATAGAATGTGGAAGTGCAAGGCGACACACTGGCGTGTCACGATGACGAAGAGTTGCATTAATAAAGCTCGCGAGAGCCGGTAAATTCGTTGTGGAATATTAATTAGTTTTTCCTTGGGTACATTAACGATAAGGAATGCCCGGCACGATTCAATAACGTCGTGGGCTCGCTTGACGCATCGCTTTAGTTTTTACTTGTGCCAACGAATAATAATGCGAGTTAGATATAACCAATGGAAACTAATAGAAATTATGAGAGGTACAAAAGTATGGGAGAGATGAAGAAGAAATGAAAAATGAAAAAAAAATTACAGATAAAAAGAAAAATGTAGATACGAAGTGGAAAATAAGATAAAAGAAAGAAAAATATATCTTCATAAAAAATTTCGATTATAAGGGATGATATCTATGGATGAATATTTAAATGTAATTTGTGAGGGAAGAAATGAATTTAAAAAGAAAACAAAAGAAGAAAAAGACAAAAAAAAAAAAAAAAAGAAAAAAAAAGAAAAGATTTACACGTTCGAAATTTCTTTCATTCAAAAATTTGACTTCGATTAATAAAGTGTGTTTATATTGTTTTGATTTTCATTCAAGTAAAATTCAAGTTTATATGACAGAACCTTGAAAGGATCTACAACTCGAAAATTTGTAAGGGCAAGCCTGAGTAAGGTTTACCCTTGGCATCGATTCACATTTTCGTAGATGCTAGCATACATATCCGCAGCAGCTGTACCAGCCGTGTCCTGCGGTCGCCCGTTGTCCTCCTGCAGGCAGAATGGAGAGGGATACGATCCCTCTGGAATATTAATACCACGCGAAATATTATAAGCCACGGTAGTCGACGACTCGGGAATACTAAATATCGTGTGTCCTGTAGAACACTCTTCGAATACTCTATCCTGTCATTTTAACTTCGAACGATCGAACGGGACGACAATTAAAACAATTATATTAACAAATTCTTATTAAAGGGATTTTACAAATTTCTTTTTCTCTCGTAATTTTTATTCGTAATATTTTTTTTTCTTTCAATTGAATATTAAGATTTATTATTAATTCACGTGTAATCTTAATTAAAAATATAAATTTGTTATAACAAAACGAACGTAATAAACAATCAATGTCTCTCCCACTCATAATTGAGTTTCATTCGCAGTTTCGCGTTAAATATCGATGTGCAGTGTGCATCCAGGTTATTAGAGAGAGAAAGAGAGATAGATAGATAGAGAGAGAGAGAGAGAGAGAGAGAGAGGGAGAGAGAGAGAGAGGGTGTTACGCGTCGAGTTACGCGTTCTAGCGCGATTATGAGGAGAACAAACTTCTCTTCTAACATTTCACGAACTAGGGCTATCGTACTTAGCTTCGACTATGAGGAAATACACGCTTGTCGTATGTACAACGAGAGGAACCGTAAGACGTCTCATTACTGTATAATTAATGCTTAACTAGTGTCGTTCTAAGACGTGTCAACGAGTATAATTTCCATTAGATAATTGGAGACGGAGGGAACAAGCTGTTGTGGTGACCGTAATTATATCGAAAGCTAAAGTTTTATCGACAAAGAAATTATCAGTAATTATTCCAAAATGCATTGCATTATAATTTATTGAAAGATAGAAAAAAAAAAGAAAAAAAAAAAATGATAGCTCCGTTGTCTTCAAAGAGAATTTTTGTGCTACAATTTTTGTTTTTTCTCTATTTTTTCCTTTCTTTGTTTTTTTTGTTTTGTTTTTTTTTTCTTTTTTTTTTCTTTTTCTTTTTTTTTTTTGTATTTCTTTTTTACTACGATCGATACAAGCGTTGTTTACAGACACTCTCGTAAATTATTGTTTCTCTCGATATTTTGATCGGACAAGTTTACGTTCGTTATATTTGACTAAAACAAAATAATGATTAAAGATTTATTTTTCTGAATCACCATCGAGTTCCCCCAGTAATTTAGCAAACTCTGTAGAACAACGATTTACCTCTATTAGACAAAGCAGGTACGGGAAAGTGGCGCGCTACATCGACCGTAATTACAATTAACGAGAAACTTCTCTCATAGCGGCAACAAAGAAGTCAGATTGCTTTCCACTTCGATCCTTTCTCCCTCTCACCCTTCTCTTTCTCTCTTCTCTCTTATGCCCGTATGAAACACGCGCATTAGAAACTTCCTACCGAATAAAACCAAATTCACAAGCGGTAAACTAATACCACAGAGAAACCAAATCGAAAATACGAGCTCCACCTATACTATTAACGTTGCTTGTGATTTACCGTGGATGTTTGTTCAAACTCTTTCTCTCTCTCTCTCTCTCTCTCTCTCTCTCTCTTGAAATAGAAAAAGAAAATAAATGATCGATTAGAAAACGCATATCTTCCATTGAAAGAGCAAACGAAAAAAAAGAAAAGAGAAAAAGGAAAAAGAAGAAAAAACTCCGGACGAAATTTCAAGGAATTTATGGTACACGTTGTACGCAAAAGAAAACTACTTTCGAAGGAATTTTTCGAGTAAATCGATTTCCCACAAAGAAAAACAGAAAATCTCGATAATCCAATAACAGAAGGAAAGAGACTATAGTCATTGATTTCGTTCGTTCCAATATATAGGAACATAGAAACGTATGTAGAATATCACTGCCATGCGATAGGAATCTATGATTAGGAGAAGCCCTTTTCTCTATAGCATACAAAGAACGAAGAGGAATAAGACCCTATACTTTCCTTGATGATACGGAGGAAACGAAGAGGGGTGAATAGCTGGCGAGAAATCGCATCCATTATGCAGAGTGGTCAAGGAATTATATCGCTCGCGTACCTGCAACACGGATAAGGCTCGGCCGGAATCGCGTGCAAAATTCAAAGCCGAAGGCGTCTTTTCGGGCGCGAACTCGCTCGAATCCAGAAGCTATGAGTCGTCGTCGTACTAGAAGGAAGAGAAAATGGAAATGAGATATATATATATATAGAGAAAGAGAGAGAGAAAGGAAAGACTACTGTTACCAACAGTTACGATCCCAGCGGTTTGTCGTTGAGAGGAATAAGGTCATTCAACGTTTCAACGAAAACACGTACGACGTCGACGTTGGCTGACGTCGATCGCGTTTATTCCTCTGGAAAATCACATCTCTCTCTCTCTCTCTCTCTCTCTCTCTCTCTCTCTCTCTCTCTCTCTCTCTTTCTCTTTCTCTCTTTTTACGAGCTGAGTTTCGACCGATGCGAAACAGGACGGCGGAAACAAAATTCACAGGAAAACCTTTAGCGGTTAACGGCCACATCGTTAACGATAATTAATTTCAAACGGATCCAATTATATGAACTAGTGAAAAGTAAAAGATGAGAGAGAAAGCGAGAGAAATAGAGAGGGAGAGAGAGAGAAAGAGAGAGAGAGAGAGAGAGAAGGTACGTAGAGAACGAAGTTCTAGAGAGAGTAGAACCAGGTATAACACTTAAATTTCCTGTTCCTTTCGCTCGTGGAAACTCGCAATACTTCCCGATTAACGTGCCGCAATTTAGTCGATAAATTTGCCGATGAAATTCCGAAATGCTCGCGGTGATATTAAATTCCGCTTTCGGAAGGAGCCCAACATGAAGCACCTCTTCTTCGGGTCTACGTCTTCGCGAATGCTTCTCTCTCCTATCCTCTTACCACGACGTACAAGTTTCTTTTGCTTGAAATCGTGGATGCTAGGAAAAGCTTTCTTCGTTCCCAGGATACTGAAGAATTTTTTAAATTCGCCTTTATTCGGAACGATAACGTGCATAGAAAGAGAGAGAGAGAGTGAGAGAGAGAGAGAGAGAGAGAGGAAGACTTCGATTTTAATTAAGAAAAATTGCTCGTGATTTCGAATTTTCTATCCTTATTTTCCACAATTAGATACCCAAGAAATGTAGTATCAGCAAACGATGATAATAATTCCATACGAAAGATTTAAATTATAATTATGGGTTCAAAAGAAAGACAATAAGAAAAGTATAATGAGACAGACATTAGTAATAGGATAAAAGAAAAAAAATAGGATTATAGGTATTATATAGTCAATGGAACGGGGAAAATAAAGAGAGAGAGAGAGAGAGAGAGAGAGTGAGAGAGAGAGAGAGAGAGAGGAAGAGAGAGAGAGAGAAAACGGAAGAGAGCATGGCTCGCGGTAGACGAGCCATTTACGGGCGCGTAAGCGGTTTCCATTGTCTATGGAGGTATAATGGAGTAATCTAGCGGTGATGCACCGCCACCAAGGCTGATATTCAAATCGTGCGCCTCTTGCAAGTACATACGAGCGACCACAATACCGGCCCTTCCGGTCGGAGGAAGGTGGAGAAGAGGAAGGAGATAGTGGTAGACGTGCGCGAACATACCTTCTGAGTGAGAGGAAGATAGATATAGAGGGAGAAAGTGACTTCGACTAGATGAACCGCGAACATTGCCCTAACCAGAAAACAAACCTTTGAGGTTGCTTTGATTCTAAGTGAAAAGGCGCGAAATTCGAATATACGAGGACCCAAACTATCGGTACGGTATATATCTCGTAATGACGAAAAATTTGCTGACGTGTGTTCAAAATTTTACGAGGGTCTGGTTTGAACGACTGAATTTTATCGAATTTTTTTTTTTTTCCCCGAGATCACGATAAATAACGATAAATAACGACAACGTTCATCTATCATTCTTACGGCTATTTTTTTCTTTTTTGTATTTTCCTTTTTTTTCTTCTTTTTCTTGGTTTTTTTTCTTTTTTTTTTTTTTTTTTTTTTTTTTACATTTTATAATACCTCCGCTTTAATCTAACAATCAAGCTTATCTTGAAATATTGACTAGTGCACAAAGATTTTTATCGATTGACCATAAATATGAGAGATGTTCTATTAAAAAAAAAAAAAAAAAAAAAAAAAAAAAGAAAAAAAAAAAAAAAAAAAAAAAAGGGAAAAGAAAAAAGGAAAAAAAAAAAAAATAAAAGAATGAGGTTCGAAATTTATCAAGACATTTTTTTTAATAACTACCGATGGATAAAGTTTTCAAGGGTAGAAAAATCTATCCTCTACCATCCCCCCCCCCTTCTTTATGTCACCATCGTGGTTGGTTATGCGCGTTAACCTACACCACTCGCGCATCATCGACGTGCAGATGCATCTAACCATCTATGCATATATACACCTTCACGTGAAACATTCTCTCTCTCTCTCTCTCTCTCCCTCTCTCTCTCTCTCTCCCTCTCTCTCTCTCTCTCTCTCTCTCTCTCTCTCTTTATCTTTCACTGTGTGGGTTACGAGTTTCGTATACGCTTGGTCGTGCGCGCTGGTTACGGCGATATATCATCGCACGTCCAGAGTCATAACGTGACGCGCGCAACACGCTCGTGCATCAGTCATTTAGCCGCAAATGGAATCTGCTTCCTTCCTCTTGCCGCGTTTCCGCGCCTTCTACACGCTATTTTATATACATTCTCGCAGCCATTGTATTCTAGGAAAGAGAGAATGCGCGCGCGCACACACTCAACTGCACACCGATTTTCGTTCGACGATACGAAATCGGAGCTTGTAGAAAGTGCAACCCTTCACGAAATTCGTAGAAACTCGCTAGAAATTAATTACTTTGGTGAGGCAACAAAGTGCTTTTATTAACAATGGATTATGATCGACGACGAGACCATACGAGATCGCGTTCGAAGGTTTCTGAAGCTTCCTAGATGACGGATGAGTACGAGGTCTCTCCTTCCTTCGTGAATTTTCGTCGTTTGCACAGCAACGAACAACGTTTTGTAATTTTCTTTCTCTTCCTTAAAAGAAATCGTTTAAACGTTATAATTATTTTCATAACGTTCACATTGCTATAACGATCAATTCAATATTTTTTTCAAAAATACATAAACCACGAATAATAATAATCAACAATAATATCTTTAATTATAGAACATTATTTAATGAATTAAAAAATTAACTAACACAAATTGTTAAAATAAATAGAAATAATTCAGTACACGCTTGAGTGTCGAAGGATCATTAAAATTTAAATAAAATCTAATCAATCCGCAAGGAGAGAAAGAAAAAAAAAATAAAATAAAAGAAGAAACAAGAGATATGTACCGACTTTAGAATAGGTGGTTGCAAAAGGGAAGAGAAAGAAAAATTTCTCTCGTTGTCGAGAAAGAAGCTTGAACTCCTAGGAGGTTAAAATTCGCGTAACGAAGATTCGAAGTGGAAAAATCGCGGGAGGTCGCAAGAAAGCGTGTACGTGACCTTTCGTAGAAATCTCGGGCACGCGGTGGTGTTACCGAAGGAAGCTCGCTTGTCGGTAGGAAAAGCAGGCAGATGGAGGAAGCACAGGAAAACTAAACAGGAAAGAAAAAAGAGAAAAAAATAGAAGAGAAAGAGGAAGAGAGAAAGAGAAAGAGAAAGAGAAAGAGAATGAGTGAGTGAGTGAGAGCGTGAAATGGCACCTGCTGTGGCCTGTGCGCCACATCTTTCGTCTCCCTCTTTTTCCCCCTCTTTTTTCTTCCCTCTCAGTCGACGATCTTCTTTCTCTTCCATTTAATGGACTTTAACGAGCCCCGAGATATGAGTGGAACGAAGAAAAGAGAATCTCGAAAAGAGAGAGAAGAAAAATCACAGGACGACGCGGTTAAATTAGAAAACTCCTGAGTTCCTAAGGGCAAAGGAAGGAAAAGGGAGAAGGATATTTAAATTAGGTGAACACCCTGCGTAAAGTCCGCATCCCTAATGAGCCGGATAAGCGATCGAGATTTTTCGGGGTTCCCTCGAACGAGAACCAACCATCGAATTTACAACAGCCCTCTACTCCGACCCTTCTTCTTTCTTCTTCTACTTCTTCTCATCTTTTTCCGAGGCAGGTGTTTGGCCCCTAAAGATTCCGGTTTTCGTGATATCATCGACCGGTTAACGACGTGCCAGGAGATCGCATTCTTTGTTAACTACGAAGCTCACGATCTACGATTCGAGATGTAGAGAGCAATTGTACAGGGCCGACTACTACTCAATCGAAAATTATCATTTTATTATATATTTCATTTGAATAAATTTGTAATTGGTTTGCTTAACCCAAATCAATGGAATTGTAATACACAATTAATATTATTTATTCATATTTATATATTCACGTTAATTAAAATAAAATATATAATATATATATATATATATATCAAATAACAATTACATACAAAATCGATCTCATCTTCAAACAATTATTTGTTAACTCACGTTAATTAAAAATTTTCAGAGTTTATCCATAATTGTTTGCGTAACGTTTCGAGAAAAACCATGAATCTTTTCGTACGTTTTACACTCGTTTCGACAACGAACGAACGTGGAAAGAATAGCTAAGCTTGGGAATTTTTCAAGCGAAACATTTTCCATCGTATAACGGACAAACATTAGCAACTGGGGTAGGAGGTTTTCAGAAAGAGAAGTTATAATGTATATATAGGTATAGATATAAGTTATATATATATATATATATATATATATATATATATATATATATATATAGTATATACACATGTACACATACATACGTACACCTATATTTATGTATCTATATATTACAAAACACGTTTATCAAGTGGACCCGAGATGCAAACCATTGCATTAACATATAGATAAGCCGTTTCTCTCGTGGCCATGTTAAACATAATAATCCATATTTCCCGATAGTACTCCTCGCAATTAATGATACAAGCCGTACGACGTGAATATTGTTACATTAACGAATACTACGTTTCCAGTGGCCGATCATCATCAGTCGATACTGTTATCCTCTGGGTAATAATTAAACCCTTTTACGATATTCGATCGATATTCATTTCGATGAATAGACCGTATAATTTGTTGTCCGCCTCTTCCAAATGCGTAGGATTTTTAAAAGAAACCATTATATCATCATTATTATTACTATTATCATCGACATCATTAACGTCGTTATTATATTCGAAACAAAGATATATATCGCTTGTACTAAAAAATTTCTATTATCATCTTTTAAATAAATTCTCTAATATCTAATATATATATATATAAATATAATATAATATTAAATATAATAAAATCTAAATATATATATATATATATATATATATATATATATATATATATATATATATATATATATATTTAGATTTTATTAATTAATTTTTTAATTTCTCGAGATACATACAGGATTTCCAATGTATCGCTGTGTTGTAGAAAAATGGAAAAAGAATAAGTATTATTCTTTCACAAAGAAAAATTCATAAGCTTATATTCGGTGGTTTTTATTAAAAAATTTTTATACATCTCTTTAAATATTACGTATCATAATATGAATATTTTATATATTTGTAAAATTTATTAAAGAGATGTAATAATATAAAATTATTTGACGTGAATGAAATTAAAAAAAAAAAAAAAAAAAAAAAAAAAAAAGAAAAAGAAAAAACAAAAATAACATAATTATCTTCGGCCTTCAAATCTTCGAGAATGAAAATATATGTCATCTGATTACAAAAGTTTAGTTGATGACGACGAAGGAATACAAGAACGTCATTCTTTTAATAAATATTTCTGATTAATCATCTTTTATATCTGTCCTCGATGATTATCAATATTGTAAGGATGAGGATCGTATTCGCCGCTCGACTTAAATTTTCATAGAACTATAGCACGTACTTACTATATTCTGCTAATTAATAATTCTCTATTTGAGTGTATACCAGTACCGTATTCTAAGTGTTCTAAGAGAATCGATATATTATTCACAGAGAAAGTACACTGAAGAGCTATAATGGAGCATTTGGAAATACTAAATTCATTTTTGAAACTCCATTATCAAACAAATCTTATATACCGGTAATCTCATTTTCTTAGAAGATACTACTATCTTATAGTAGTATCTACTAAAATGAAATTATAATTCTCAATTGACACTTTATTATAGAGTCCTTTCCTTACGTAAAGTAATTGTACAAATAAATTAAAAAAAAATAAATCTGCGGACATGTTCTACAGAGGTGTAAAATACTTTTTACAAGTAAATTATCTAAATGAATAGGAGAAAATATTGAATGGTTTTTATCTTCTTCTTCTTCTTCTTTTGTCGAATTAAAGATCGACAAATAAATCAAATTTACCCCGAATCACGTAATATTAAACAAAAAAATAAAGAAAAAAAAAAAAAAAAACGAGTACAGAGAGAAAGACGATGACAATACGTTTGACAAATAAACAGGTCAAGCGATCGATCCATGACCTCGATTCCGTAACGATCTCTTTTTTAATTAAAACATAATTAAAGCTGCTTGCGACGAAGAATTTAAAACTATTACAAGAGAGACAGGTGTACTGTATCTCGTTCGCTCTTCTTTCTCTCTTTAGTCGTTGGTCTATATATATATATATACAAGTATACGTGTATATATATATATATATACACACATACATCTATATATATATATATATATAGATATATATATCAAAAGAGGGAGAAAAGAAGTTCATACTTTCGTATAAGCAGCTGTATCTCATTACAGCTTTTCACGAGCGGAGAATATTT
Organism: Vespa velutina; assembly: GCF_912470025.1. Taxonomy (NCBI): domain Eukaryota; kingdom Metazoa; phylum Arthropoda; class Insecta; order Hymenoptera; family Vespidae; genus Vespa; species Vespa velutina. Next base: position 17,014,016 of record NC_062188.1, on the reverse strand, counting down.
CACCTGGTTGAGTTACATAATGGTCGTTCGAGAACTCTTCTTCTGGAGTATACGCGAGTACGAACTCATTTCTCTCTGCCTGATAGCGCCGCTTTTATGGATTAATTTCCTTTATTTTCATTTTCTAGCGAAATCCGTGATAAAGAGAAAGAAAGGATCAAGCGAAGTCTCCTCTCGACATTATCCTCTTTTTGAAATTATTGAAACGTGCTTGGAATCTTTCCTTATACGAGAATATACGTTTGGTACTTTATTAAATAATATAAAAAAAAAATCTTTCTTCAACAAAGCGCATTACAATATTTTATGATATATTTACAAGTATATTATATATATATATATATATATATATATATATATATTTCTCTTGGGAAATATATTTTTGTTCACTGAAGAAAATTTTTTTTAATATCTGACGTATAGCAAGGAACAGCTGAAAGGGAAGTTCGAAGGTTGAGAAGGGGATACTAACGTATCGGCTCGTTAGATTTTCTAACGGATGCTCAAAGATCCTTGTCGCTTGCCTATATGGAAACCGAAACGATAACCGTGACTTTAGGAAAGGTGTACAGCTTGAGAAAGAAGGGCGAAGATGAAGAAGAAGAGAGAGAGAGAGAGAGAGAGAGAGAGAGACGCTCGTTCGAAGAAGCTGGATGAGAGCATTTTACTCGATCAGACTTCATAAGATATACCTGCTATACTACCCTTCGTAAGCCGAGACATTTTAACTTCCCCCCCACCCTTGGACAAATTCCTTATGGCATAGGATCTAAAACGAAACTTTCTTCCTTTATAGATACTTAAGCTATCGAATAAAAATTCAATGATATTAAATTTACTTAGTAAAACAGATTGATCGTAAGAAAATAAATAATATAATATTATTCCAATATTGAAAGGATTTCGTTTATAAATATTTGCTGGTTCAATTTTTCCATGAAAAATATCAATTATTTTTCCGTCGGGAAAAAACATAAAAAGAAAAAATTTTGTATTTAATACAAAAGCGTAATTAATTAAATGATTCTATAGAAAGTTTGTAAGAAGTTATTACGACGGGTATAAAACGTGAACTTCTTTATAGATAGTGCATATCTTATCACATAATACGATCTTTTTTCTTTTTCCTTTTTTTATCTCTGTCAACTGTAATCATGGATTAAAGTTTAAAAAGTTTGCATATTACTAAATTTAACTAATGAAACTGACTTCCTGCAATTATTAAGCCGCGAGCAGCTCTATTGCATGATTATTATACTAGCCGAACGACTGGGCTTATGTATCAACGAGCAAATACCGCTAATTAAAACACACATCGAAAGTCCGTCGGTATCCAATAGCCATCGTTTAAAGTCTCGACGATATAACCTACCAATATTTTTTCATTTGCACGATCGTTCCCGATGTTTATTTAATTTCTGCCGAGCGCCAGGCAAACAGATTTTCTCCTCGTAATTTTATGAACGAGCAGCGAACGCGAACGTTACGATCAGATTTCAAACCTCTGCTTTTAAACAGAGAACAAAAATGATCCTTTAATTGTTTACCATATCGATCGAGTTTACATCTAAAGTTCTTTTTTTTTTCTTTTTCTTTTTTTTTTTTTTTTTTCATCGTCCTTTAATTAAAATTATTAATGCATGGATGAATAATCAATAAGTTGCAAAAGATTATTGAAAGATATTGATAACTAATAATATATGTATATATGTATATGTGTGTGTATGTGTTTGTGTGTGTGTGTGTGTGTATAGTTATTTTATTATAGATTAAAAATAAAATAATTTGACGATATATTAGATTTTGATGAAAGAACGGTGAACGTTTTTCATGCGTCGTCCTTCCTCATCTTCTTTTTTTTCATCCTTCTTCTTGAACGGAGAGATACGAAATTAGAGAGGAAAAAGAGGAAATATACGGATGTAACATGTCGAAATGTCATCACGGCGATGCTTCGCTCGAGCGAATCGTTTGAACGCAGCAAACTGTGCGACGAGTCTATTTGTGTCGTCCTCTCTCTCTCTCTATCTCTATCTCTCTCTCTAAAATACATATCTACACATAGACACATTGATAGATTCAATACGTCCAGAGGATGAATTTGTACAGGAACATCTTGTAAATGTATTTTCGAAAAAGTGTTTCGATCGAACTTAAAGCAGCAAAGTGGGCGTTTTGAAATTTGTCGTAACATGAGATACATTTTCAACAAGAAATATATACATCGTAGATCGAGAAATATTTCTACCTAAGATTTCTACCTTTAATATCTTTTATATCGAGATAATATTATATACGTACAAAATGAATCGCATTGTATGAGCAATAAAAACTTTGTCGTTTTGTTGTAAAATATAATCATATAATTAGATTAAAAAATTTTTCAGATAATTATGATATTAAGAATTTTCTAAAAACTATTTTCTAATAATATCACGAAATATCAAAGAGATTTCTTTCGATCGAAATAATTCTGAATCGATGAAAAACCAAACTTTACGAACGCAAAATGGTATTGTTCAAGTACAATGGAGAAGCTTAACCGAGTATTCACACGGTCAGCTTTTGCCAGAGGAAGGAGAAGCTGGAACAACCACTAGCGAAGGCTTGGCCAACTTATGCAAAGTACTTTCCTCGAGGGCAGCTGGCAGTCGATGGGGTAGCAGGCGGGTAAGAACCTAGGAAGCGAACGAGAATAACCGTTATAATAACTACCTTCAATTATCGCGCGAAATCCTTGCATACCTATACACTATGATTTTCACTTACGAATAATTTTTGAATCACGAAATCGATTATATATGCAATATCCTTCGTAAATTTCTTTTTAAAAATTCTTCGACGATACCTTTTTCCTTTACACACCTTTTACATTAACAAGTAATAATAATGATGATAATAATAATTTCCTGAAAAAAAAAAAAAAAAAGAAAAAAAATGTACAAAAAAAAAAAAAAAGAATTAATAAAGATATCGTAATCGTTGATTGTTAATTCCACGTTTAATTAATTATACATCAGTCAAGGTACGAGTTTTATACAATCAATACGAATTTTATACGATCAATACGAATATACGGTAAAAATATAGAAACGAGTTCTTTTTTTTTTTTTATCTTTTTTTTCTTTTTTTTTTTTTTTTTTTTTTCTTTTATCTCGGTCTTCTTCCATGAAAAAGTATGACGACAGTTAGACACGTAATAATTAATACAAACGTGGACGTTTTCGTCGGATCCATTTTCGTGCAAAATTTTACGACGCTTCGTGAAAGAGCGAAATGGTTCGGCAGGATAGTAACTAGGCAGACAGAGACAGCTGGAGCGATGAAACTGGGTCGTGTTACTCTCCGCAGCATCCAACGCGGATGTGTAACGCAGCTGACAAGTGATAATTGAATTTTGTCGGAGGATCGTCGGCGATCCGTTTATGAACTCGATAACGCTCGGTATCATCGAGATATCGAGTACGTTCGCGCGATTGCCCAGAATAACGTTGTTTCTAACTTGTGATTAGTAGCCATAAACGAGAGAGAAAGAGAGAGAGAGAGAGAGAGAGAGAGAGAGAGAGAGAGAAAGGGAGAGAGAGAAAGAGTCCGTGTATGTGTGTTTATGATCGATGCGAATTTAACGATCTAAAGAAGAAAGGACAAACATTCGATAATGTTCGACCATTTCCTCGTTTCACGTACTTCTTTCTTTTCTCTCTTCTTTAATTTATCTTTTTTCTTTTTCTTTATTTTTTAGAAATTTTTTATCAATTATTTATTCCAATTTCTGTCTAAGCACCAAAAGAAAAAGAGAACTTACTTACTTTGTTCTCATTACAATCAGACAAGAATATGAAGAAACGACTCACGGGAACGTAACGAACAGAAGCTCGCACTTACCGCCACTACTACCACCATCACCACCATCACAAAGTGTCTCAAGTTCGAGTCGTTGAACCGTCCAACTTCCGTCCAACTTTCAACTTTGAGTATACTCGAGGTATCCTAGAATCACGACTGCACGTTGCGACATTTCTAGAGCGACGCGCCGATAAGGCTAACCAAATCGGCTTTTTCGTAAAAAACGATTGTCAAAGAAAGAGAAAGAAGGAGAAAAAGAAAGAGAAGGACAGAAATAGAAAAAGAGAGAGAGAGAGAGAGAAAGGAAGAGGGAGGGATAGAAAGAGACAGAAATATAGAAATAAAGAGAAGGACAGAAATAGAGAGAGAGAGAGAGAGAGAGAGAGAGAGAGAGAGAGAAGGAATACAAAACTCGTCTCGTGAACTGTTTCTCTTTCTCTTCTTTTCTTTCTTCGTCTAAAACCACAAGCAAGAAGTGTCGTTTGAAGACGTTCTTCTTTACCTCTTCTACTTCGCTTTCTTCTTCTTCTTTTTCTTCTTTTTCTTCTTCTTCTTCTTCTTCTTCTTCTTCTTCTTCTCTTTCATTCCAAGGAAAAAGTATGAGTATTCTCCAAGGAATTCTCGATAATGGAAGAATAATGCCAGAGGTACGAAAGTCGGACTAGGGTAGTGGTTAACAAAAAAAAAAAAAAATAAAAGGGAAAATAAAAAAGAAAAGAAAATAAAGAAAACAAGAAAGAAAGAGAGAAAGAAAGAAAGAAAGAGAAAAAATGGACGAACGTTAATTTAAATGTTAACAATAATCCTATCGAACGTCTCCTTTGTTGTTAAAGAGAACAAGATTTCAATTTTTTACTTCGAGCTCTATCGATAATCTCGAAAAAGAAACTCTGACGTTAAAGTAATTTTCAATTTTTCGTTCGATCAACTTACGTCAATTATTGCCTGAAAATTTCTATTATAACAAAACAAAAAAAAGTATATGCATATATATATATATATATATATATATATATATATGTGTGTATGAGTTTTATTTATTTTTGAAATTTAAAGGATTCGAAAGAAAGACAAATTATTTTTGAATAAATATTAAAATGTCAGGTTATAAATTATGCTATAATTAATATACAATGTAAGCTATTATTACAATCACAGTATTATTATATGCATTTAAAACGAGGGATAAAATAGTATTATACCTTTCTCTCTCTCTCTCTCTCTCTCTCTCTCTCTCTCTCTCTTTAATATTCTTACAACGTATGATATCGCACGAAGATTAGAATCGTTCGAAAGTCAATTGGAGATGAAAAAATCCAAGGAAAAATCGTGAAGAAGAAGAAGAATAAAATGAAAAAAAAAGAAGAAAAAGAAGAAGAAGAAGAAGAAGAAGAAGAAATAGTTTATCCAGCTAGAAAGACGCGTATAGTCTTCGGAATATAGTAGCATGAGAGAATGAACACAAAGAGGGTAAAACGAACATATACAGAACATGGAAACGAAAAGCAAAGAAAGAGAGAGAGAGAGAGAGAGAAGAATGAGGTGGAAAGAAAACGACACGAGGTACGAGGGGCGGATAAGAAAGTTTTGCGGCTCTATGAAAAATGCAACGCTCGAGTTATCGCCGACGTGAATTTTTCATCGGCGCGAGTCGACTTCTCGGTCGCGAATGCGCGCGCTCCCTCTGTAACCAACGGAAGTTGTATACCTACTCTTCTTTTCATCTTTCATCTCTCTATAGATCCATAGTCAAAAATATAAAGTACCTTGGAAATTTCTATGGCAAAAATTCAACGAATGTTTATAAAATCATAATTTTTCATTTCAACATATTATGCGACCGTCACGCATGTAGATACATTTACGTATTTTCTCCCTTGTCACTTAACCCCCGTTCATGTAAAAGTATCGTTCTGTTTTTAATATTTACTTTTATCTTCTTTATTTTTATTTTCTTTTTTTTTCTTTTTCTTTTTCTTTTTCATTTTCTTTCTTTTTTTTTTCACGAAATTCTTTCGAATGTTATTAATTTCCAATTCAAGTGTAAGACGTCAGTGTACAAGCAATTGCTGTCTGGATCGAATTATATGACAGCTTTTTTCAATTGTTAAATTCAAATGTTTGTAAAAATAATGTCTTATGTCATTTCATTTGAGAGTTAAGTCATTGAAGTTGTATAATTATAAAAAGATAAAGGTCGCGAGTATGTACCAGGCGCGTTAAAGAAACGAAACGAAATATCATTTATTTGTAAATTCTATTAAGTTCCCTTTCATAGGGGTGATTGCTTTCATCTTTACCGCACTTTGATTAAATACTAAATATAATATAATATAAATATATATATATATATATTATATTATATATATTATAATCTTTTAGTTCTGATAGTCCTTACTATTTTTGCATTAAAATGTTAAATACGATCTATTTAAACATTGATCTATATTAATTCTAAATTGCAATAAACGTTATTAATAAAAATATTAAAACAAAATATTAATAATTAATGTAATCGTAGCTTAAAAGATTGTTAAAATTTCAAACCAAAATATGTTAACATCGATTGTACCAAGATCTATTATTCGAATCCATTCAAAGATCTCACGTATTCTGCTTGCATTAGATCCTTTTAATATTCTAATAATATAATAAATTCGAAATCTCTCATGAAAGATCGATCGTAACTATCTTCATCTACGTATTGTTCCTGTATACGCATTGATGACCTATATATGATTGACGAAATTACACGTTACAGAGCAAGCAAAACATATAAAGATTAACTCGTCGAAATATAAATACATAGTTACACCAAGATCAAAAACAACTGTTACATATATACACAACAAATGCACATACGCATACGCACATTACCGATATTATCAAAATGTCATTTTATCAATTGTCATATTGACAAAAGAGAATTTCTAACTTTTACGAGTAAAATGCTCTAATGTTATCAAATGCTGTCTACCGTTACAATAATCATATTCGTTTTATAAAAGCATCCAATTGGCCTGTCCAAAGGTACCAGCTGAAATGTTGACACGCCAATTCACTCGAATTATAAGTTCGATTAATGTTTATTTATATTTCAAAAAAATATTTTTACATTATTACGATTATACTAACGTACAATATAATAAAAGGATTTTCCATCGAAATGAAAGCCGATAAAATGGCTTAGTTCAAATAAGTTTATAACGTTAGAAAGTTAATCGAAAAACAATTACATTTGTATGCTCGATAAGTAAATAAAAAAAAAAAAAAAAAAATAATGATATCGTCAATTGTATCGACATGCTTAAATCGACGTTTTACGTTATCGTTAAAAAGGGATTTTTAATTAAGAACCGATAGTAACATCGGAATTGATGAAGAGAAAAATAAGATAATGTTGGAAAGGGCAAAGAGAATAGAGAAGGAATGAATGATTTCTGACAAGTGTAAGTACCGATAAAAGGGCCCTGCTACATTGTGTCCAACGAGAGATTAAAAAAATAAGCCTAATGGCCGATTCACGTAGCAAGGACGTAAAGGGTCTGAGGAAAGTTGGCGCGTGGCTCGAGGGCGCCGATTCTGAAAAGGGCGTCAAGCTGGACCGTAAAACGTTTATTCGACCCTCTTTATTCCTTTACAATGTAGTTTGTTGCGCTCTTCAAAAAGAAAGAAAGAGGGGGAAGAGAGAGAGAGAGAGAGGACTCGGTCTCTCCTTTCGAATACCTACAAAATTCGTTCCCTGCGAAGTTTCTCTTTGACGAACACACACAATACGTTAACGATCGAAATTCGAAGGTCAATTGTGAAAGAATCGGATGAAATTTTTCTTTTCTTTTTTATTTTTTTTTTTTTTTTTTTTTTTAAGGGATACATCTACAATTCTTTCAACGGATAATGATTCGAATGAAAAGAAACGAGAAAAAGGAGGGATGAGGAAAAGAAAGAAAAAGTCTATTATAAAATTAGGATAGACAGTAATTTTCAATTTACAAAGTCGTACGATCGAATTACATAACTGGAATTTTTGCAAAGTGAAAAACGGACATCGAGATTAGAATCTTTCCGTGAGCAGTTTGAACGTAACGAGTGGCGTTCGAGAGGGAAAAGTCTCTGACAGATTTAAAGGTTTCGTGGGACTAAACGGAGGAAAGAAAGAAGAAAAGAAGAAAAATAAAAGAAAAGAAAAGAAAAGAAAAGAGAAAAGGATGAGAGGAAGGAAAGAAAGGGTTTTTGAGAGAGAGAGAGAGAGGAGAGTTTGTGAGTGAGTGAATCGAGTAGAAACGTTTACGAAATTGGAAGCTGCGACGCGAGTTCACGGAAGTAGAGATAGGAGAGTTTCGAGAGGCAGATAGCAGGGAGAAATTCCACGAAGCGTGGACGGGATAAGTTATCCTCGCGTTTCAGGATACGCGTCGACATTATTTCGTATCTTGCAGGACACTTCGGCCAATGAGGATGTCCTGCCCGCTACGCTACCGGAATTCATAACGAGGTCTTATCTCTCTTTCTCTCCCTCTCTCTCTCTCTCTCCCTCTCTCTCTCTCTCCCTCTCTCTCTCTCTCTCTCTTCGTCTCTTTCACGATTTATACTTCTTTTCATTCCTCTATATCTTTTCCCTCCCTCCCTCCCTCCCTTCCTTCCTTCCTTCCTTCCTTCCTTCCTTCCTTCCTTCCTTCCTTCCTTCCTTCCTTCCATCACACTCTGCTACTTCATCTTGCCTCCCTCTTCCCACCTACTCTTTCTGTCTCACATGTTCGCACACACGGTCAGGTAATATCACGCGATTCTTTCTTGGAATGGAGCCCGGCTCTTAGTCTTCTCTTCACGGTTGTCGACTTCTACTTTTTAAAACTTCTATGGTATATCCACGAACTGGACACATTTGCAATTTCAAAAGTCTAATCTTCCGACATATTTATCAGAATCTAAAAATATCTCTTTTATCGATATTATCGTCTTTTGTCTTTGTATAATATTAATTATTGATATTTCGAATAAATCAAAATATTACCAATCGATAAATATTTGATAAATAATAATCTTTTGCCGATTAATTAAAAATATTACATTCGAGAGCAAACATATAGAATTCTATATACACATGTTAAACATTTCGACCGGTGTACTTTTGATAGCGCGTAAGGCACGTCGTGCTCGCTAATAACAAATCTAGCAGCGGTGATTACACGCTGTGATTTCGCTGAGAATTGGACGAGTGATTAATTCTCGCGGGCAATCCCGTCCTTGCCCCAAAATGTCCCTTTCACCTCTCTCTCTCTCTCTCTCTCTCTCTCTCTCTCTATCTATCTATCTATTTCTCTTTCTCTCTCATACACGTTCCCTATGCGGATTTGTCGGGCGAGCCACTCACAGCAAAGATATTTTAATTCCGAAGCGCCGGCGAAGCCGTTTGGAATGGTTATTAATTCGTGCGTCGAGAACGGAGGGTGTGGACAGTATAGGAAGAAGGGGGAAAACGAAAGGAGAAAGAGAGAGAAAAAGAGAGAGAGAGAGAGAGAGAGAGAGAGAGAGGATAGCTCTGGAGAAAGAAAAAAGAGAGAGAAAGAGAGAAAGGTAACGTTCGTAAAAACAGCCCCATTGTTATCGCTGTCCCGCGGCTCGTTTCGCAGTGGGCGGCACTCGAATGAAGAGTGAGAGAGAAAGAAGAGAAGTTTCGTGTAAACGCGTCTGCTTACTCGACACATATACATATACATGATATATGTATATCTGTGTTCAGATTTTACTAACGACAAAAGAGTAAAAGCGAGGACGATTCTTTTACATTGATTAATGCATCTCATGAATGAATGGTATACACCATGGATGATGAGCCACCCACTCACCCCTTGAAACGTTTCTCTTGCTACCCTTCTTCTCTTTCCATGCCGTCTATTCGCTCATCCATCCGTCTTCGTCTCTCTCTTACCAAAACATTTTCCATCTCCTTTTATCTCTTTCTTCTTCCTTTCTTCTCTTTACTCGACGGTAGCAACTCGTTTCGCGAGGACGGACTCATCTCCGATTTTATGCCTCGTTTGAAGGCTCATCCCTCTTCTCTACCCCTCTATCATCTTCTACCTAACTCTACATCTTCCCTTCTCATTCTCCAGTTGACTCGACGACGATTTCATCCCTTCCTTAATGTACCTACCCAAATTCGGATACCACGTATCCGTGAATTTCTCTATAGAGAGAAACGTTTTATATGCTATTTAAATAAGCTCGCGAATACGTGAACATTATGTTTAAATCTTGCTCTTTCTTAATATTTGGTAGATATAAGTGACAGATATTAAGATGCCCGAAATAAGTCCTCGCCTTCGTTAAAATTCCAAGATATATCTTTCTTTCTCTTTTATTACCTGAACAATGATCTTTATAGTGAGAAAGGTCGGTCGAGATAAGAAAGGAACGTAATTCTCTCGGCATAATTAATTTCTACGATCAACGTCCCATGTTCTCTTCATTTACACGTAGACAAAATCTAAACGAAGGATATCTTACGTTTTATCTAATCTGACGAATTCAAAATTTCGTATTACGAAGATTATTGTATATAATAGAATTAATGAAAAAAAAAAGAAAAAATAAAGCTCTCCCTGATAATAAAATTGAATCACACATTTTTAGATGAACTTTGTATTCAATGAAAATATGTACCTATATAAAAAGACATTGTTAAAACTATACCTGGGGTTACCGATAACGGAAGTCCTTGAAATAAAGTTAACGACAAGAGAAGAACGGCCAAGTCAATATTGTCCTCTTGCACTATAAGACGAGTTAAAGTACACCCTGGGAGCAGCACAGAACGCAAGAGAACTTTCTATATCTCGATGCGTAGTTTCGAACAAAGTTGACAGAATCTAAGTCGAAGTTGCACAGTCCCCCTTCGACGTTTCCTACATCGTAGAAATAAATACGGCCACCGTTGGCCCCGTATCTTCGTATACCACCGTGGCTTCGTATCAAAAGTCGCTGGATAAAGCGAGAAATAGAATCGGGAAGAAAAGACTGCTATAATACATTGACTAATGCCATCTTAAATAATGCCTGGTACATTCAACTCGAGTTTTATTTATTTCGATTAGAAATTTACAAGAGAGGATAAAAAAAAAAAAAAGAAAAATAAAATAATAAAAAAGTAATAATTTATTATAATACACGTGAAAGTGATTAATGCAATATGAAATATTTAAAAAATTATCTTAACATCACAATGATCCTTTAATTATTTATTAATATATAATTATTATTCTTATCATTGATCTAAGTTATATCCATGAAAGAAGAAATATAAATGTCAGATTCGTATCAAAAAGATACCTTTAAAATCCTAAAGGCAATAGATCATATTTTCCTATCCAAGAAGATCGGTGTCATATTTCGAATCATCGTTCGTTCCATCGATCACGTAAATCGATAACACCTTTAAAGACATTTTTCTACTGGAACCAATTTCCTTCTCGACGAAACAGATTTGCGATAAGAAAATCTGATCCGATTTATCTACATTCGTCCGTGCTTCACTTCTGACTAGATATTTTCAAAGTTTCCTTTCTTATTTTCTTATTCTATTTCTATAACTTTTAACAAAACTCACTCTCTCTCTCTCTCTCTCCCTCTCTCTCTCTATCTATCTATCTATCTCTCATTCGTCGACAATCGTTTAATCTTACCTATCGATATTCAAAAGAATATATAAATTAGATTAACCTACGCAATATGTATGTAAAGGCCACCGACAATACACTACGTGTTTGTTTATTAATGAGGCAGTAAATCTTCGTCGAATTAATTTGAAAGAAAGAGAGAGAGAGAGAAAATAAAAAGAAAGAAAGAAAGAAAAGTAAGTATAGTGAGACTAGTATAGACGCCCGCATATGTCGACCTAGACGTTCTTTTTTTACTTCGGCTATTCAACGCGTATGATATACAACAAACGTATCATTTATGTCTCGTATTAACGCTCTTTATGAACTAATAATTCTTAATAAGTCGCTTCGCTATCTATAACGTTCTCCATTTAAATCTTTGAAAATAAACACAAGGTTAATTTGAACGTTCTTATATTTTCATTTTCATTCATACGAAGAAACATGAATATGTGAATTATTTTCGATTTAAAGTCATATTTTCAAAACATCGAATGAAATGGTTAATGCGTGGAAAGAGGTTTTTATGATTACTCGAAAGTAAATGAACGGATCCATTAAAAGCATTATGCAATTGATACGATTTCAATGGAAACGTTTTTCCTCTTTCCGGATGTTATAAAAATAAGGAGAGTGTAGTGATATGCTTCGACTGTCGATATAACCAACAACGAGGTATCGAGCTTCAACAAGACGGAAATGGTCTTTCTATTCCTTCCTTCGTATTTCCTTATCGCGACGCAATACATTCTTACATACGTTGATTTCTGAGAATCGAATTCCGAAGGTACCGCTTTTTATTCTCGATACCCTTTCCCCGTCCCTTTTATGTCTCGATATTTTTACTTTTACGATAGTACAGAGTTCCGGGAGAACGCAAAGAAAATCAAATCTAATGTCCGCCGATGCTCTCGAAGTAGTCGTAAAGTTTCTGAAAGCTTTTGCGATAAAAGTAAGAAAATCTGCCGATTAACCTTTTTTTTTTTTCTCAGGGATACGACATTGAAAATTTCGTTACCAGAAATAGGTAGATATATTCAACGTAATCGATACAAATGGTATTGCGATGATAGAAATTAATTGAAGATAAGTCACATAGTCATTCGAAAACTCGGCTCGATGAACGTTCCGCTTCTTTTTCTTGCTTTTTTTTTCCTTTTTTTTTTTTAAAAAAGACCATTGATACTTTGCCAAGATAACAGAGATACGATAAAATTTTCCTATTATATACTTAAAATGAAATGTCAAGTTCGATAGTAGGACTATTTACAATGTTTACAAATTAAAAATATTTTGTTATTGAATCTTCTTATACATATAAACATAACACATGTTAGAGATCGCATCGATGTTAAATAAATTTATACATTTTCGAATAAATTATTCCTTTATGTATACTCTTATCGGGAATTTTAATTGTTGATAATATACTGTCTCTGTCAGAAAAAAAAAAGAAAAAAAAAAGAGAAAAAAAAAGAAAAAAGAAGAAAAAATAAATGGAGAAAAAATTAAGACAAGAGACGAAGAGACAGAAAAACGAAAGAATTTCAAAGTACTTACTTTTCCAAGTAGAACGCAGATTTCAATAAAGAAGTAGTCTTGATGTCTCTTAAACGAAGAAATAAAGCCAGAGCCTCTTTTTCTCTTTTCTCAACAGGACGACGAAGAAAGCAAGCACGATCGTCGTAAAAAAAAAAAAAAACACGAAGCACAGTAAATATCCTTTATAAGGTCACGTGACACACAGTAGAAACTAACCGGAACCACGAATCTCTATATTTCTATTTCCTTCCTTAGCCTTTCTCTATCTTTTTTTCCTCTCTTTCCTCTCTTTCACTCCTTTATACATTCGCCCGAACTTCGTTTTCCTTCGTCGCCCTTCGTGTAGTCGCTCGAACAAAAAAACCTTCGACACTTTCAGTCGTCTCTCCTTCTCTTTCTCACTCTTTCTCTCTCATCTCTCTCTCTCTCTCTCTCCCTCTTTTTTCTCTTTCTCTCTCTCTCTCTCTCTCTCTCTTTCTTTCACGGTAATAACTCTTCAACCCTTATTTTTTTCATCATCCTTTCTTCAATTCTTGAAATTATACTTTGAATCCGTCGTGCCCGTCGTCTTTCATGGTATAATAATAAATCGTAAAAAATCAAAGATGGACGTCGTAGTTGAATATCCGTCGCACTGTCAAAAAAATTAAAGAGGGAAAATAAGACATTAGATTTTTGATATCTTCGAAAGACGGATTTGTGTATGAAAGATATAAAAAGAAGAAAAGAAAAGAAAAGAAAAAAGAAAAGAAAAGAGATAGGGAAAATATATAGAAAGAGGAAAGTAAATTGTGAAAAAGAGAGAAAAACGGACAAGGAGAGAAGGAGGGTATAAAGAGAGATGGATGTATAATATACGCGGGGAAACGAGCGAGGCGACAGTCGCGTGGTATCGATTCGTGGTCGTGGAAAGCCGGCGGAGGCAGCCAAGAGAGCGAGAACGAGAGCGAGAAAGAGAAAGAAAGAGAGAGAGAGAGAGAGAGAGAGATAGCTTTTTCTTCGTTTTCCCTCCCCCTTCTCGAGCAACGATCTTTTATCTTCGTCTCTCTCTCTCTCTCTCTCTCTCTCTCTCTCTCTTTTTCTCCTTTATCTATCTCTCTTTCTGTCTCACACACGCATACACATTCACTCACACATGCACACACGCACACGCGCGCGTACATACACACACGCAAACACACATACACACACACACACACACACACACACACCTTAAAACTTCTTCGTCCCTCGATGCACCTTTTCTCTCTCGAGCAACCTACTCTCGCTCGTCCGTTCTGTTACTGGTCTGTTCTATCACACTCCGAATACGAAATTTTCTTTCTCCCTTTTTCTTCCCTCAAAAAAATTCGAATCCTCTTAAATATTATTATATCCTTTGAGATAAACGAGAGGAGAAAAAGTCACGCGAGTCGTTTGGCGCGTCCCGCGAGGGATGTAAACGATAATGTAAACGAACGACGACGATGACCTTTGTTGTTTTTCCTTTCTTCTCGTCGATTTGAGGGGAGGGCGAGAAAAAAAAAAAAGAGGAAAAATCTCTGCGATCGTTTTCAAGGAAAACGTGGACGACGAGAATCGTTCGTTCGATTGGCCTATAACGAGGATTGTTATATTATTTGAAGACGAGAGCAACGTGCGCGAACAACACCGGTGCGTCCTTGCGTGCGTACGTGCCGGCGGCGAAAAAGCGACAGACACATCTCCCACGGACGTCCGGGTCGGACTGAGCGCTCGAATCGCGCCGAAGAAGCACGGAGCTGTCCGAGCTACCGGTTACCCCCACCGTCGCACCCTCTCGCGCCGCCGCTACGCTCTCTCCACCGCGCCAAGCTGAAACACGCTTCGGCTCGCTTCCACCACCCTACTAACCGTACTTTCCTCTTTCTCTCTATCTCTATCCTCACTCTCTCTCTCTCTCTCTCACCCTTTCCTTCCTTTTACCCCTTACTTCCATCCCTCAAACACCAGCAACCCTACCACCACTAGCATCCTCGTCTACGCCTCGACATCTACTTGGTATCTGCTTCTCTTGCTACCCTTCGTGCCGATCGCCTCTTCTTCACCCTCTCGCCCTCATCCCTCTCCCTACTCTCTTTCTCTCTCTCTCTTTCTCTCTCTCTCTCTCTCTCTCTCTCTCTCTCTCTCTAAACCACCCCCAAAACGCCAGTCGGCCGAGGATTTAAGGCCCGTTCTCTCTCTACGCGGTGTTGCCAATTTAGCGGGAACGCCGCTCTTGACAGTGGATCAATCTTTTCGTTGATTTCGTTTTCCTGCAACACCTCTTCCACTTTTTCCATTGGTCTTTAAATAAATGCAAACTTCGATGCTACCGTAATATTTTTCAGATAATCATACTTTTCTTGTAGTTAGAGAAGAAGATTTGTTTCTTCGCTAGCAGCCTAGTTTTTGATAGAAGGATCTAAGCAGCACGTGCACAAAGATGACGACGACGATGATGACGATGATAACGATGATCTATTCAACGCATACACATAAGTAGAGGAGAATATATATTATAATAATATTATTTTATAGATATATCATATCAGTTTACGTTTTTAGTCTTCTTCATTTCGACTATACATTTTTGATTCTCAATTTGACTATCATCGAATGGTAATAATTTTGATAAAAAAAAATAAAAAAAAAAAAAAAAAAAAAAAAAAAAAAAAAAAAAAGAAATAGTCGATTTGGTAAAGAATACAAATTATTCATGTAAATTATTTAACGAAAGAAAATCGACGCCTCGTTATTTTCATTGCTCTCGAATGGCTCGACAATACGTGTTCTCTACAAAATACCCGCACGAATCGAACATCGAAGATATTCTAACAACGAGCTCGCGTTTCATCGTAGCAAGCAGGTAAACGTGTCGGGTTTTAAAAACCACGAGCGATTTGATGCATCGCAAAGCTCGTGCAAAGCTATACTTTAAATACGTACCGATCGATTTTCAACGTTATTTGTAATTTATACAGTGGCGCGCGGATTTCCAAGTATCAGCGTTTCGCTGTCGAAATCCGTTCTCACGTTTAGAGTTTTAACTTGTAATTAATTGTACGATACATTACGTGGCATAATATATGTAATTTGTAATGCACACATTCGTAATGGGTAACACGATATCGTTCCCTGTTCAAGCGTTCGGGATGACTGTCGATTACTCGATTTATTTCGACGTAGGAGGATACTCAAACGGTTCGCGGAGGAAAGAGCGAATTGCGTATATCGTAACGAACTGATTTACAACGCGGAAAACGATAAATATTTAACTGCATGAAATACAGGAGCTCGAGTGTAACATATAAAATGCGCGTATCACCATAAGATGAATTTTTCTATTGAATCGTTCAACAGTTATTTTTATCGAACATTCCAAACTCTAACGATCCTATTTTTTAACCAATTTTTTTGTTATATCCAAGCTGTTTAATTTAATTGTAAATTCGAGTATAATACATACGTACATATATTCGTTACATCGACGAGGCAAGGGCCACTAATTTTGACTGGAAGAATCTATTGAAATAACAAAAAAAAAAAAAAAAAAAAAAAAAAAAAAGAAAAAAAAAATAAAAGAAAATAAAAAAGAAAAAAAAAAGCAACAGGAAAAAAGCGACGTGAAAAATAAACTCTCGGTGTCGTAATTCCGTTCGTGGATGAGAATAAAACTGGACGAATCGAGAGGAAACGAATGAATCAATACCGTACCTACTATCGCGAAAAGCGACGTGATTTGAAAGGAGGCCCGAAGGTTCTTCGCAATGCTCGTCTGGATCACAAAAGAAGTACGAGTCTTTCTTTAGAGGAAGGAGAAGAAGGAGAAGAAGAAAGAGAAGAAGAAGAAGAAGAAGAAGAAGAAGAAGAGAAGGAGTAGGAGGAAGAAAAAAGAGAAGAAGAAGAAAAAGCAAAAAAGAAAAAAGAGAAAGATAAAAGGAAAAAGAGAAATGAAGAAGAGAGAAAAGGGTGTACGACTGCCGACACGAACCATTTCGAGTTATTTCATCAACGGCCACCTTTATCGGTCGTAGAATCGGTGTATCTTCCTTAGGGCTGATCCTATCATTCGATTCATCCGAAGTGGGTTAACTAGCTTGAGAGTGACGTAAAAATGGATTAATGCGTGTCGACGTTGAAAGGAATGTCTCTCATTAGAGTAATGTGAAAATTATTAGAGACTCCTGCGAGTTTGAAGGAATGGTAATTTGTGATCGAGATGGAGATCTAAAGATATCTGTATCTACAAAAGAAAAAAAAAAGAAAAAGGGGAAAAAAAAAGACTAGAATTCCCAAATCGATGTCAACGTCAATGATCCGTCAACGTTTTCATTATTAATTGTTCGCTCGGGACAAAGTCGAATCGAATAGTATGGCACACGCACACAGACACACTTATATATGTGTATGTGTGTATATATATATATATATATATATATATATATCATCGTAGCGACCTTCTTTCATTTTACCTCGAAGCATCTGCCACGAATCGCAAAATTATAGTCCATTCTCGGCATACCTTCTCGCTAGATATCTATACCAACGTGAGATTCGCTTTCCTACGGTAACTTTTCTTGCTCTCTCTCGTTTCTCGTTCAGACGCTTTTTGATAGTTCTCCCTGAGAAGAAATAACTTAGATATTATTGGTCGATCCTTGACGTTCTAAGAGTTACCGCAAAATGCCGATGACATGTCTCGTTATTAGGATTTTTATTTCCTTTCCATCATTTTATTACCTATTGTATTTCGATGGAAAACCAAAGTGATTCGAAATGTTTCAGTTGTATATGCCAGGCAAATTGTATATGAGGCATGAATAAAAGAAATGAAAAAGGCAAATGGAGGAGAATCGAGGAAAGAAAAGTTAGAATGGAAAGGAGAAAAGAAAAAGCTGAAGAAAATATTGAAAATAGTATGAACGTATCCAAGAGAAAAGAGAGATGAGTGTGATAAAACTTTTAGATAAAGAACGAAGTCTCTCTCTCTCTTTCTCTCTCTCTCTCTCTCTCTCTCTCTCTCTCTCTCTCTCTCTCTCTTTTTCTTATTTTCGTCTTTTCACAAAGAGATTTGTATCTCTATGACATAGCATTAACGTGTCTTTTTAATATCATTTGTCATTTTAATAATATAAGTATTCAGTCGAATTTGTTCTTCTTTAATAAACAAGAACTAAGAAAATAATGAAAATGTTGTTTTTTAATCTTTTCTCAAATATCACGTCACTGATAAATAAATATTAATCAATTTGAAACATACATACATATATATATATATATATATATATATATATATATATATATGTATCGTATAGCATGTGTACATCGAATACATTTTTCTTTCCTGAAGGTTTTCTTAAGTAATAAACTTTTTTATATCTTCTGATATGAAAATGGCTTAGGAATGACTGGCCGACTTTTTTTTTACATAGTTCTCCGAATTCAGGAGAACGAGGAAGATACTCACTGGTGAGTATCACCGAAAGTCCAGAGACGATGCTATTCAGGCAGAAGGATCGAAATTAAAAAATGGTAATCCAATCGTTTCTACGGCAGGTCGAAGCTTTCTCGCAGATACGCGAAAGCTCATAATAAAGTACCTCATCACCAGTATTTTTTCCGATCCTCGAGTAATCTTTCTCGATGCTTTTTAATGACTGTAGCACTCTTTTTATCAATTTTTTTTTTCTGAAATAATTCAATGAAAATGGAACATGAGATATGAACGATAAGTAATATGATATTTCACATCTAAAACCTAATATTTCCCACTTTATCTCATCTTGTTAATTGTCATATATGTTGATTCATGAAAATTATGCTTAAATATAGTGTGAATGTCGGAGGATTAATTGATGAACAGTTGTATGTATTTAGTGTAACGTAATATGAAATTGAAAAAGTCCATATTAAAATGACTTTTTATTTACATATTACATAGTTAAATTTGAAGTCCTTTTCGTAAGCTAGACGATGTCGAAATAATCCAAGTAAAGTACATTAACATTCTCTATTAACAGGTTCCCTTAGGATCGGCTTTGTCGAAAGTCTCTCTCTCTCTCTCTCTCTCTCTCTCTCTCTCTCTCTCTCTCTCTCTCTCTCTTTGGTTTTAGAGACATGACAGCAATGTCGCATATGCGTAATGTCAGATTGCCTGGACAAACGGCGCATCGTACATTTGCAACACATGCTCACACGATTGCATCAAATCGGAGATAATTAAACCGAAGATTATGCGGGATTGGATTATAATGCTTCCTCTAGTATTTAGCATTACTAAACAGTCTCAAAGTGATTTCGTTCAATCTGTTCCTTCTATATGTTTTTACCTACATTTGAAATAAAAGCATTATACGTCCTATTAACTTCAATTATCAATTAATTTCTTAACTAATACATTTGATTAACTACTAGATACATTTTTCGTTTTGTAATTGAATATAAAAAAAACATTAATATCTTTCTCGTTTAAATTTAATATAATCCAAATTCAATAAAATTCATTGCGATATTAAAAAGGATCAATCAAAACAAAAAAGAAAACAAAAAAAGAAGAAACAAAAAAGAAGCAATAAAAGAAAATCAAAGAAAAAAAAAAAAGAAAAAATAAACAAAAAAGAAGCAATAAAAGAAAATGAAAAAAAAAAAAAAAAAGAAATAAACAAATATTATTATAAACGAGGAAAGACGTGGATGATTTGAAATCGATCGACTAGTAAAGAAACACTATGAGGCATTAAGGTGAATTCAAGCAGAGTCCAGTTTATTCAGGAAGAGCGAAGGTTTTCGGTCGCGTTTGTTCCGGGTACGCCGCAACACGAGTTACGGATAATAACGGTGGGCTATCCGAGAGCCACCAAAGTCAAACCGCAAGCCCCATCGACATACGCTGCACGTACCGAGCATGCACATGCACGAGGACTCCTGTCGCGACTGGTGTCCGTGTACGCTTCTCGCAGATTGCGCATCATTGCAACGAAAGCGTAGATACACACACAAATACACGTACGCACGTATAGAGTTACACACATATATATATATTTATATATATATATATACACGTATGTATATACGTGTCACTTGCTTTATATGTACGCAGGTACGCATGTAGTATACATGTATATGTGTATCTGCTTTTCTACATATATGCATATGTATATACTGCCGGTATATACATATGCACGGTACACGAAGAATCACGAAGCGTGTTTGGTGCGCAAACGCGCGGAACACGAGCCGAAGGACATCGTGAACGAGCGCAATAAACTGGTACCGCGTCACATAGGGACCGCACACATCGAGAAGGAAACGTGTACTATGCACGATTCCGATCGGCCGCGCGTAAACACACGTATATGCGTGCGATCGCAAACGTTTCAGCGCGTTCGTTCGTAGATAGAGACAGAGATATAGATATAGATGGAGAAAGAGAGAGAGAGAGAGAGAGAGAGAGAGAGAGAGCGAGGGAGAGAAAGACAGAGAGAGATTACATACCTTCTCTATTTACCTTTACTGTGTTCATATGTACATATATATATATATATATATATATATATATATATATGTGTGTATGTGTATATTATACATATACGCGTTACACGCATTTGCGTGGTCGACTGGCATAAGACACGCTGTCCTAGCTGTGTCTCTTCAACTTATCTGTCATCGTGTGCATCGTGTCAAAGGTTCATTGAAGGTTAGCTCATTTGACCGGACAAGAGTGTAAGCTTAGATCTATTGTTAAACGAGTCAACGCGTACGTTTTTATCCTCGTATGTATGTATGTATGTATGAATGAATGTATATATATATATATATATATATATATATATATATATATGTGTATGTATGTATGTGTAAATCTCTTGCACGATATAGAAAAATCATAATCGTAATAAGTTTCTAGAATACGTGATAAAATTTTTAATTCGATTGTATACGTTTGAACTTTTCGATAAACACTGAAGAATTAGATATATATTATATATAGTTCTTCTAAGAACTATATATATATATATTATATATAGTTCTAGGTATATAAATTAATTTTAAATTGTTCGTCGAACGAAAATATAGATGGAATAAGAAAGAAATATAATTTTCTGATCGATAAATAATATTATTTTCTACGATTTTGTTCCTCTTATCAGACTATTTGTATCTCTTCGACCACCGATTGGTCGTGGACTTTCTTGAAAATTTGTTTTCGAATTGCACGTATCCACTTCCACTTTAAAATGCATTCACTCGCTCCTTCTCTTTCCCCCCTCCCCCCTCCTCCCATCCCTTTCATGTCATGTATTATGCGACAAATTGTTCGATCTCGAGCAGCGAGATAGATCACGATTCGGAGACAGATGTTTAGAGTAAAAATAGAACGAAGAGTATTTCCAAAAATATATTGACGTTCTTACAAAATATATCGCATATTTTATATTCCCTCTTATGATTATTCTTCTTTCTTTATTTAAAATTTAAAATCATCGAAAATTATGAAATTTGCACGTATCCGATAATAAGAATTTGTCACGATATATCTAAAACGTACCGTGATCCCTCTTTGAACAAATTTTTAGAAATGATAATAATCAATATTTGATGTTGCATTATTTTTTTTCTTTCTTTTTTTTATTTTTTTTTTTTTTTTTTTTATCATATCAATCAACTCCTCTTAATCTTTAATTTAAATTAATTTTTCTTAATCATTAATTTTCTTTTATTTAAATTACATATGTCTTGTATTAATAAAATTTCTTCTTCATTCATATATGAGGAAATACTTACGAGCGATAGTGCACATTGAAGATTCACGACAAAATATGCAAGGATAAATGCATAAACAACTTACAAGTTCTTCCCTTTATCCCGTACGTGACATAATTTTCCGTGACAAGATCGGCGATGTTTATCCATCCTGCGAGGTTGTATAGAGTGCACCGAGATTCCGTTAGCCATGGCGCGCGTTCTCCACGGCGGGGTATCGATAATAATGTTTGTGTCGCGTTCAAAGAGAATGAAATTGCTTGTACCGTGAGAAAACGATACTACTCGATACCTTTAAAAGATATAAGCTCGTAGAAATAATATACCTTTACTTGCATTAGCAAATTAAATCAAACGAATTGTAATCTCTATGTTATAAGTTTTTTTAATTCTATTTTTCGGCATTATTTTTGCAAAAAAAAAAAAAAAAAAAAAAAAGGAAAAAAAAGAAAAAAAAAGAAGGAAGAATATAGAAGAAAAAAATAATAAACTTTCTTACAATCGTTATTATCATAATTTAAATTTTCATCTATAATTAATTAACTTTTATTACATTTTATCATGATAGATATTTATATTATCTGTAACATACGTGTATTGTTGAAAATCCAAATGCATTGAACATTCTCAAATATATTCGGTACATTCCACGAATAATCTACATGGGAAAGCGAAAGCATAATTTTCAGTTCGACGTTCGAGAGGAGAACTTCCTTAGCGAGTAAAACACAACTTATACGTACATATAACCGTATTTCCGAATCAAGAGCGTGTAGAATACGAGAGGCTACGGAACTCATCGAGAGAGTTCGAGTGTATTTGTAAGCAGCGATGTTGGCTATCGATAGTTCCGTTACAGCCACTGCTGTTACTGCTGTTGATGACGATCGAGAAGGAAGAGTATTTCCAAATGAAGATAGTCCAGTTACAGAGCTTTCAAGAAACAATGCATTATCGAGAGAGCTTGATGATGATTTTCTACTATCTCTCTCTCTCTCTCTTTTGACTTCGAGTACTCAAACTTGGTACTCTTGCTGACCTATAGCCAAGCTTCGAATCGACATTGAAACTGTAGCTTCGTTCTTTGTGTAGATAACGTATTAGCACGTTATACAATGTTTAACCAATGCGGAGGAGAACATAGACTTGACAACGAACGTAAAGTTGGAAACGGAATTCTCCATCTTCTCTCTCTCTCTCTCTCTCTACCTAACTTGTATGTAGATATATATATATATATATGTATCATCGTTTCTCTCTGTCTATCTCTTTCCATGGACCCTTCCAACAGTGCATATAATACTGTAGCATCGTTCGCCGATTATGAATTGTATAAGCGACGAAGAGAAGCGTTCTCCACCCCATAGGGTAAACTTGCACATATGTACACACACGCATAACGACGTCGAGAATGAGGTCGTTCGGAAAGTGGCGTATCCCATTAAATGATATCGTACTCGGAGTCCACCATCGGTCTACCACTGTTTCCTATTTCTCTCTCTCTCTCTCTCTCTTTCTCTTTCTCTTTCTCTTTCTTTGTCCCTCTTTCTCTTTACCTCTTTCTCCCTCTCTATCTATTTATCTGTCTATTCCTCTCTCTCTCTCTCTCTCTTTCTTTCTTTATCCTACCATCCACAACCCTCGATTTTCTCCAGCCTTGGCAAAGCGACGCCGGCTCCTCAGGGGGTTACTAACTTCCGTGAACTTCTGAAAGAGATACGACCGATCGATAGAACCGCTGAAACAAAGGAGACGTTAAAACCTCGAAACGTTTAAAGCGACACCGATCGATCGATGCCGACGATCGATTTATAAGTTTCCTACTGATCCTACGAATTTCTCACCAGAGAGTTCATTAACATCGATTAAGCCATCCGAGAGTTTCTTCTTTCCTTCGTTATTATAAATCAATGAAAATCTTTGAGATTTTATAGACTCGAATATCTCGTGGGAATGATGATGAAACAAAAATAATATGACATAAAGTAAATGAAAAATCTAAGTGGAAGATAATAAATTTCTTTGTAAACTTTTTTGAAGGAAGGTACAAGTAACTAGGAATGTTAATTATTTATGATAATCTCCATGGGATTAAATTTTTAAGTTATCAGTGATATATTATATGTCATATAAGTAATTATCTGTTATATTGTTTTAAATCACAATTTTATGATTTATCAAGCTTTTCGTTTAACAATATATTTGTATAAAAGAAATATTTAACTTATTCATTTGCATGAGAAATAAATTTTCTTATCGATCTTATCGATCTTAATCGATCGTGGAGAATATTAAAATTTTCATTTTTCACGGTAGAATGAGTTTAAAGAGCCGAAATGTTATTCTTAAGTGCACATCCTTTTAACGTCCTCCGCAACATAATTCGCGGTGAACTTTCCAATTTTGGTAGGACGAACATTTTACTAGGTTGTATTACGCAAACGACGTCCGCTTCTCATAGGGTGTGCCTATGTACATATACTCGTGTTTAACGAGATCGAGAGTAAGATCGTTCAGTGGCGTATCCCATTAATGGCACCCTCCCACGAGTCCACCAAGGAGAAACGATGTCTGGTCGTTTAGGTGATCTGCGAAGGAATACCGCCGATAACTTCTTAAGGTAAAAGGGCCGATTAGCAGTAGCGTAGAAATACCAATACAAACGATAATGAACTCATTTACATTTTCTTTACATTATAAATGATTTTTTATATGAAAAAAAAAAAAAAAAAAAAAAAAAGAAAAAAAAAGTCTATCCTTTCAAGATCCACATTAAATTATTTAATGTTACGCCAATAATATTTTTCAACGAAGCAACGATATAAATTTCTTAAGATGAACGAATAAAAACAGTAACATCATAGATTTTCTTATTCTCACGTTTAAATTCGATTCACGATTTGAATACTTTCATATCATAGTACAATGCGACAGACAAAGTTGACGAAGGCCGAGGGATGAAAGTCGTTCGTAACAAAGTACATCAGCGACCTTGAGTAGCGTGTTAATTTACAACGTAATTCGGACGATGTTACTTGTCCCCTTCGTAGCCCTTCCTTCCTCCATTTACCCATCTACACCTACTCTCCTCTTCGTCTTTCCTTCGTTCCTACGAAAATGGCGAAAGTTTCTTACGCCACTGCGAGCTGGAGAATTAGTTTCTCGTTAACGAAGTTTACGCTTGCGCTTATAGCTCTCGCAGTACTCGGAGGTCCTAGCTGAGACATATTTATGGTCCTGTAGACGCAGGACACGCGTGTACTTCAGGGATATTCCATTCTCCCTCTTCCTTTATATCTCTCTCTCTCCCTCTCTCTCTCTCTCTCTCTCTTTCTCTATCTCTCTTGTATGCTCGAAATAGGCTTTCCTCTACGAATACGAGTATCTCTCTCTCTCTCTCTCTCTCGTTTTTTTCTCTCTCGTTTTCTTTTAGGGGCAGACAGGACGAAGCACCAGCGGATAAACGTCGAAAATATGTGTTCGCCGCTAAACACGGGGAGCGCAGTTAACACCTGCTCCATCCCGTTGGAATTATCTACACCCTTCGAAGGCCCCAGGATGCGAACGCTGTCGTTCGGAGCGGTTGGATACACGCTGCATTTCACGCGACTCGCCCTCTGTTGACAATGAAACTCTAGAACTCACCCCGATTCCTTTTCCTTTCCCCCTTTTTTCTTTTTTTTTTTTTTTTTTTTTGTTACCATCCGGGAGAAACTCTAATGCCTGTCAACATGGAAGAGACGCATCGTGGTTATTTCGTTCCAAATACAAATCTCGTTCCCCCTCGAGATAAATGCATGTTCGATTTTTTTCCCTTCCTACTTTCTTTTTTTTTTTTTTTTTATTTTGTGTCTGTGTGTGCGTGTTTTGTTTTCCTTTTAATGTAATAGTTAACGAGGGAAAGTAATGCGACGTGTAAAAAGTTCGACGATTATTTGATTGCTTTAGAATTATTATGGTTATGATGATCAACAAATCGATAAGTTTTTTATACGCGTATAGATATTTATGTCGATGAAAAGTCGATGGGTTTAAATAGAGATAAAAAAAAAAAAGAGAAAAAAAAAGGAAAAAGAAAAAAAAAAAAGAAAAAGAAAAAATAAGGATGCGTCAAATCGGTGTGACTTTCTCTATGTTGACTCAATGAAACTTTACAACTTTCACATTTTGTACTCACTTAAGCTCGCTGTCAGCTAGTTAATACCGTTCTGAAATAATCCTACTCCTCACTGGATTTGGCTTCGAGTCACGATCCTTTCCTTGTTGGTTTACGCGTCACTTTGGATCGAAACTTTCGGGTAAATTCGTCGAGTGCCAAGCCGTAGAAATAATGAAGCAGTAAACGAGTGACAGGATCGTATCTCTAATATTAGAATTGAAATTATATTATCATTGTCAAGATAAAGGAAGAAAGCCTTGAATGTAATCGCCAACATTTTTATTGGGAAAGATTTGAAAGTTCAAAAACAAAATGAAACGAAACGAAGAAAAAAAAAGGACAAAAAGGAAAAAAAAAATAAAAGAAAAAAGAAAAAAAGAAAGGAAAAGAAAGAAAAACAAATTGACCGTCCTTTATCCCATAACGTATAAAGACGATAAGTAAAGACGTAAAAGACGATAAGTGAGAGAAGTGAGGGTAATATTGAGAGGTAATATCCCTGTGTGTACCATGAAATACGATCGTCCTGTACACAATTAGAACTGTGGTCCGACCTTACGTTCTATCAATTCTGAACGTAACCGTGCATCCACTACTATGTTTTTCGAAGGGATTCACCGATAATCCTTAAATCGGATAGCAGCCGATGCATATAAGATCTATTGTACGTGAAAGAGCTTAAAAGGTACTTGGCATTGAGTACTATTATAAAAGGAAACAGGTGCTACGTTCACTCTATGAATGCTCTTTTCGATTCTTTTGTCGGTACTCCTGTATGTACACATATTATTATGTATAATACAATTTGACATGCGTTTATTTTTTTTTGTTTTTGTTTAAAAAAAAAGGACGTATCCTTTCAATGAATCATTTTTATCATTAATCGTAAATAAATAATTTATATGTGTAATAATATTACAATCTGTTATAATATAAAACTCGATATAAGAATTCGGAATTTCGAGAGAAAAAAAAAAGAAAAAAAGAACAAAACAAAACAAAAATAAATAAGAAGAAAAAACAAAAGGTAAGGCTCGTCGTAAATAAAATTTCGAACAAACATTTCAACATGGTAAAATCTAAATATTCTTTAAAACATTATATAGTATATATGAGCCGTTTATTTTGAAAGTGGCCTAACTCCATTTGTCAATTTTCTCCGGTTGCTATAATTACATGTACAACTTTATCTTATTTATCAGTAAAGCATTTCAGGTTACTTATATTGTGAGCAAATACGATAATTCTTGACACATCATTTTTCAGAGTTAGTTCAATAATTTAACCGTTTATTTTGAAAGTGGTCTAATTGCATTTATACTTAAATCAATGAATGAAAATGAAAATTTTAAAGTCCTGAATTTATTACCACGTTGGGGTAGATCAAGAAAGTTCGAAAATATTGTATTGACACCACTGTATAAAAATATCAGACAAATTACAACAAAATTCAAGGATATAATTGACTTATTATGATATATACCACCGGAACATCATGATTTCTTCAAATCCCTTTCACACACACAAAATCTAGATGAATAGTAAATTGTTTTGTAATAAATTTACCACTATTTTAATAGGAACTATAAATTTAACACCCTTAGATAGTAGTAGTATGACTCATTAGTATTCTATACGTATATTTTTAAATTCATTGAAATGCAAACCCTTAAATCTCTCGATTTGAAGATAAATGGAGTTAGGGCACTTTCAAAATAAACGGCTCAATTCTTCATTTTCCCTTTTTTTTTTTTATAATAACAATAACGTCGACGAGAACGAATTGCCATTATCGTTAACAATGAATTATTATTGAAAACATCATTATCGCAAGTTGCACTTAATGATTACACAGAAACATATGTGCCCATAATTATGAAAGTGGTCTAAGTCATATATTTCTTGTTTCGAGATATTTAATGAATTGCGTTTGAACGAATTAAAAAATATTTTTATATTATGCGACATTTTAATTTATAATTTTCTTAGTCTTGATTAATGGAAATTTATTATGAATATGAAATTTTGTATGAATTTCATACGAAAATGTTGTTTTTAAAGCTCTAATTGACTTAGACCATTTTCAAAATTAATTGAATGTTCTATAAATGACTTAAAGCAATAAAGAATTATGAGTTTTATTTGAAACAATAACTTCAATGAAATAATTCATGAACATTTATTAATTATTTAAAAAAAAAATCTATTTTCGTTATTTTTTCTAGTTTATATGATTCTTAAAATGTTCCTGATAAACTGGAGGAATCTATGATAGTAAACACATGATATATTTATGTTCTTTTTCCGTTACTGGTCTAGGGGTAGTGTATAATGGAAGTAATTTAATATTTTCATATATTTTTGGTCTTCCTATTTTAGGTGAAAGATCCAAAATCCTCTATGCATACACATATACATATACAGATACATAGTATATGCCCGCCCCCTTCCAAGTTAAACCGCCACTCCTAGATTAGACCCGCCCCCGGGCGAATATGGCCCCGCCCCTCCTAGGTTATCCCCGCCCCCAGGGATATTTGCCCCGCCCCCTACTATGATGACCCCGTCCCTCCTAGGTTCGCTCCACCCCTACTATGTTAGCGCCGCCTCCAGAGATATTTGAACCCGCCCCTGGGGTATTAGGCCCCGCCACTTCTAGGTTATCCCCGCCCCCAGGGAAATTTGCCCCGCCCCTCCTAGATTAGCCCCACCCCTACTATGTTAGCACCGCCTCCAGAGATATTTGAACCCGCCCCTTGGGGTATTAGACCCCGCCCCTCCTAGGTTAGCCAAGCACCCTACTAGTTGTGCCCCGTCCCTAAGGTATTTGGCTCCGCCCTTACTGGGTTGATCCCGCCCCCTTCTTTTTTATCCCCGCCTCCTGGGGTATTTGGCCCCTCCCCTCCTAGGTTAGCCCTGCCCCCAGGGATATTTGACCCCGCCCTTCCTAAGTTAGCCACGTCCCCTAGGGTATTTGGCCCCGCCCCCTTATTAGGTTAGCCTCGCCCCCTGTGTATTTAGTCATTTTTTCTCTCTTCTTTTCAGTGTCTTGTAGTACAAAAGAAGTTCTTCTAAATTTCAGGTAGAAAGACTTTAAATAGCCTTATAAAAATTTAAATCGTCGTTCGTCTCATCTTAAGGAATTTTTTACGAACAGATGTTCCAATACGCACTTTCGCAAATAGATATATGAAATAATCATATCATAACGATTGAATCGATAAAAATGATTTTATTATGAATAATATTATGCTTTAAATAACATATTAATTTCTTTTTGTTTATCAACAAGTGTAAAAAAAAGAGAAGAGAAAAAAATATTTATTCGATTTGAAATCGAATAAATATTTCATTGAAAAGCCTTACGTATCGTATTAGAAGGTTTATCCGAAAAATTCGTGGCTTCCTTTGAGCAACGATATTTCGATGAAAGATTTATTATCCATTTAACAGTGATTATTGAAACAGAAGCTTTCCTCTTTTTTTATTTTCTTTTTTATTTATTTATTTATTTATTTTTTTTTAATTTACATAAAGTTATTCGTACAAATAAGACTTTATTATTTAAACGTCGTTTTCCATTTGTATATAATTTCAATTTGTAAAAACAAAAAAAGAAATTATTTTTCGATGAAACACTTGAACGTGAGTATTGTTTTTTTCAATTTGAAGCATCTTAAATAATGTTGAGTGGACTTTGGCATCTTTAAATTTTATAATGAATCTGACTGTTAATTTTGAAAGTGGCCTAACTCCATTCTTGATAAGAAAACGCATATTATTCACTTAATAATTGCCACTATTTTAATAGGCACTATAAATTTAAAACCCTTAGATACACTTAAGTAGTATGACTCATTAGTATCCTATACATATATTTTTAAATTCATTGAAACGCAAACCCTCAAATATCTCAATTTGAAGATAAATGGAGTTAGGCCACTTTCAAAATAAACGGCTCATATTTTCTTTCGTAAAAGTATTTCCTTTACTTAGTTTTCTTCGAACAATAATTCTCTCAGCTATAGGAACAGTATAAAGCAACTCGATCGAAGGTCCGTCCACTTGTAACAGCTTATCTACGATCTTTCACCGAATATTTATTTTATTCATGAGCGAAGGAGCTAGGCTGGTATTACGATTTCCTTTTGTGTGGATTCTCTTTCTGTTTCACTCATTCTCTCTCTCTCTCTCTCTCTGTTTTCTCTCTTTCTATGATGCATTCTCTGTAATTCGGGAAATACTCACGAAAATAACCCGAAAGATTATAAAAAATTATTTATGACGACGACTCTTAACAGCTTGCTCATGTCACTTATGCTACCTGCAAGAAAATTAGAAATAGCTTTTTCTTTTAAATAATATCGTTCGTGATTATTCGTACTGTTTTATTGAAATTTATTATATCTTGGTCGTGATAAAGAAACAAAAAGAGAAAAAAAGAAAAAGAAAAAAAAAAGAAAAAGGAAAAAGAAGAAAAAGGAAGAAACAAAAATGGACACATTTTCCCATTCATATTTCTTGTTAGATTAAGGATTAAAATGAAAAATTTTTTTGCCAATATGTTTCCTATCTCCTTTTAAAGCAGGAAACGGTAAGAGAGTAAATTTGATCGGTCCGTATTACGCTCGTGAGAAAGAATAAGTAGCACAGAAATGATCTTCCTGCCGACTGTAGTTTTTACTTGCAGTGTGGGATAATGTCCGAATCGAAAAGCTTGAATAATTAAATGTTGGCAAGAAAGCAGTTATGTGCTATTCGATCGTACCGCTTGATTATGCAGAAGCTTTTCTTTCTCTCTCTCTCTCTCTCTCTCTTTCTCAACTATTAATCGCAGCAAACATTTATATATACCTTTTTTTTTTTTAAAATTAAGATCGTTTATTTATTTCTTAAATTAAAAGAGCAACGAAAATACGAAGAACAACATGAATTGGAATATTGATTGATACCCTAGTTGGAACAGTAACTTCAACTTATATTTTCACGATGATAAAACGTAAAGGATGAGGAATCTGTAAGGGCGGCAAGCAAAAAGGTCCATTGTGAATTGTCTGTCTCTCTGTCTATCTGTCTGTCTGTTCGACGGTAGACAGAGCGACAGAAGTAAAAGTGCTTCTCGAGTGGCGCACCCCCAGTTGGATTCATTAGTAAACTGAAGTACCGCGCAGCGCGGCACTAAGGGCCTTTTGTACGAGGGTGCACCATTCGCTATAACTCTCCTTCCTTCCAACCCCTTTTCTCTGCCTTCTACTAGCCTCAGCCTCCTTTGCTTTCTTCTCTTCTCTTCTTTCTCTCTCTCTCTCTCTCTTTCTCTCTCTCTCTCTCTCTCTCTCTCTCTCTCTCTCTCTCTGTCTGTCTGTCTTTCTGTCAGTATATCTTTCCTTTTTTATTCTGTCTTCTTTATCTCTCGTTGTTATCTACATAGACACCTTACCGAATACACATCAGTAACGCATAAAACATACGTCATCATTTAAAACGAACTCTCTTTTATGTATCATAACTCGTGATTCCTGGAAATTATAAAAACATAAAGAGTTAATTACCAAGAATTTTTCTCGTCGTCGTTAATATGAGAAGTACTCTCATATTTTCAACTAACACCAGAATATATGTATATTTATTAACGTGTTCTCAATAGTCAGGTGAAAATGTATTTTAATCTTCGATGTAAAAATTCTAAAGTCTCTATGGGCTCATTCGTCATGCATTATACCTATATTTCTTTCGATCTATGTTGGGATTCTTTTCGGTCAATGAATGGTCCAAAGTCTAAAAATGAAAAATAGCTAATGGAAAACAGCCAAAAAGGATTCGGGAATGCATATGATCGCTTTCGTCGTATGTAGGAAAGCTTCGGCTATGAATGGCAAACGTTGCGTGCAATTTTAAAAAGAGGGTGGCAAAAGCCGATCGATGCCGAACAAAAATGAAGAGTAAATTCAAAAAGTAAGAAATATAAATAGAAAGGGATGGATAGACACAGAGAAAGATATATATATATAGAGATAGAGGGAGGGAGAGAGAGAGAGAGAGAGAGAGACAACAGTCAAAATCACAGGGGGGCGGTTGAAAAATCTCTACAACGCTGCAGGACAGACGAATAATTGTCACGAAATTACAGAACGATGGGAACATCGGCGACAATGGTGTTCGGTCCTCCCGATAAAGCCCGACAATTAATATTGCACTGCTTCGACGGCGCGCTCGGGGGCAGTTTTGAAGGGTGGTCATGGCAGTGGGAGAGAAGGGGGGGAGGAGGGGAACGTGGATGGGCTTCGGATAGGATGTAGGGTCAAACCAGCGAAAAGGGAACAGGAAGGGCAGATCGTACAACACGTTACGCGAATACGCAATACCAACGCGTTCGCGTATTGTGCGAAGATCCCAAATATTCAGTCGTGTATAGACTATACATAGAGGGGATGTTCCCTCTATGTATATACATACCTATGTATATCCACGAGCGTAACGCGATATAATTCGCAAACTGCGTTTACTATCGTCTGGGCGAAAAGTCGATCGACCATTCGAGCCTATCGATGAACGAATTTTTATGATTATAATACATATGTTGTATACACGTTTATGAATAGATGGATATACGTTTGTATTTGTATATACGTATCTACGTACATATATATATATATATTTACACGTGTACATTCGAGCATGAAAAATTTGTTGATTTTCGTTATATTCAACGAGAACTATCGTATATATATCGAAAAAAAAAAAAAGAAAAAAAGGAAAAAAAATATATGAAAAGCTCGAAAGTTCGTTACATCGATTACAGAAAATATCTCCTCTTAATTAATACATTGGAAAAAAGCACTGTGAAAATCGGACTCAACCGTGTATTTCATTGAACAAACAACAACAACAACATGTAAATAGAGATTTTTTAACAACCGAGCTGATTTTTCCAATGTACCGACCACGATACCTCGTTAGCCGCTTTAATGCGAACGGATCAAGGACCAGATTTGATCTCTCTCTCTCTCTCTCTCTCTCTCTCTCTCTCTCTCTCTCTCTCTCTCTCCCTCTCCCTCTTTCTCTCCCTCTCTTATTGTCTCTTTCCCCCCCCTCTCTCTCTCTCTCTCTCTCTCTCTCTCTCTCTCTCTCTCTCTCTCTCTCTCTCGTGTTCCCGATTGTTTCTCCGGGCGAACCACCCGATTGTAATTTACGAGGAAAATCGTATTAACGCTGCGGCGAGACCGCGACGCGAAGTATAATATAACGATGCGCGGCACCAGGATGCGTTCGTTGCTGGAAGAGAAAAGATAATCGCTCGTGAACAGCATGACAAGGGCCGTTGTTCGCGCGTTTCGTGGAACCGACCAACCGATTCACCTAAAAGAGTTTTCAACGATTGTTATCATCGTTACAAATCGTTATAGAACGTATTTTATTAACACGTTGATAAAAAGAAAGGAAAAAATACTAAGAAATGAAAAAAGATACTTTATTTAAGTGCCTTATGTTAAGTATCAATGTAAGTACTTTATTACGTTGCAACGACACTTTATATTGAATAAAATTTTTTATAAATAACACATATAATTTTCAAGTACCCGTTCAATCCCGTGAATCATCGTGCGAGTTCGTTTCGATGTGCTGCACCGTTACCGGATTATCTTCAACGAAATAAATATAGTGAATGCGATAAAGAGGGAATTAATGGCTACTCGATGATCGTATTTGATTCTTTCTATCCATCGGTTAACAATAAACTAACAAGATATATAGCGAGCTTAAAGAATGGAATGATCCCGAAAGGAAATAAAAAAAAAAAAAAAAAAAAAAAAAAGAAAAAAGAAAGGAAAGGAGAAAAAAAACGCGAAAGAAAAAAGAAGCTTACGATGGTGGTAAATAAAAGGGACGTAGGATAAAAAAAGAAAAAAAGAAAAAGGTACGTGGGGGAGGGGGGTAGGGGGAGGGGCGGGGCAATAGCAAATCGTAACTTTTGTCGCATAGTGACTATCGATTCGTTATTCACGTTTGGACATCTTGAATTTTTCGAAATACAATGAATCATCGAATTTTCAAGAGAACACCGTGCTGCTACAGCCGACAGTACGCGGGATTTGTTAAGCCACGTAAGCGAGGAACACGTGAAAGCTGACACCTCGTTAAAACCGTCATTAATGTGCACAGCGGAGATATTAGTATCAATTCGTTGTGGAACGGGTACAACGCACGTATTACATACGCGTATGCACACATATCAAACATATATGTATATATATATATATATGTGTGTGTGTGTGTGTGTGTGTTTGTGTATGTACATGGATATATGTATTACATAGAGCCGAAAATCGAAGTTAACCAACCAGAAAATTCATCAAAAGAAACGAAAAGAAGAGGAATAGTCGTCGACAAATATCAGATATTTGGTATCCATAAAATTTCAAGTAAGTTCTCGCGGCAATTCCATCGCCTATGGCATTCTCGTAAAAAGGTTTTATAAAGTGTATAAACGATTCACGAGGCCATTGGAAAAATTCGCGTATCGATCGATCGCATGAGCACGCGCGCGCACGTGCCTGGTTCGGTCCATTTGTCGTTTCTCTTTCTCTTTCTATTTCTCTCTCTCTCTCTCTCTCTCGCTCTATCTCTCTCTCTCTCTCTCTCTCTCTCTCTCTCTCTCTCTCTCTTTCCACATACGAAATGTACGTTCGATCGTGATTGCACGACAATCGGGTTAACGTACGGCACCGTTCGGACGTATATCGTTATATACGAGGACGGAGTAATAAAACGTTCGCGAAACAATCAACGCAAGCGAAACGGTCAACGATGCGGCAGCGGAGGCTACGCCACTGCGTCCAATAATTATCGGCTGTCGTCGGTGACCACTCGGCAATCGGCTAATTCCCTAGGAAAAACGATAGAAAAGTAGTATCATTGCCGGTCGATTTTACCGTTGATCCTAACGATCGAAAATCGAACATTTCTGCGTGAAAAAGAGAGAAAAAGTATACTGCGAAAAATATACGTCAAAGAGAAAGAGAATAAGAAGGAGGGAGAGGGAGAAGGGAGAGAGAGAGAGAGAGAGAAAGAGAGTGAGAGAAAAAGTGTGATAGAAAATTCATCGATACGAGGTCACGATCCTCGTGAAACTTTTACTCATGAATTAACAAAAATCCATTCGCTTTGGCCTGGCTATATGTGAATATACCATGGAATGGAAAATAATTGAAGTACGAATTGACATTTTGCAAATGCTTTCTCACTTATCCACGACGCGCCGTACGAAAATTTCTATTTATTCGATTGCTTTTCTTCGAATATATATACGTATTACGTACATAAATAGTAACGTATGTACAATATGTATGATCTAGGGTAATATCTTTTCAAAATTTTGCTCTGGATATCTCGTTATATCGGAATTTTGATAAAAGCATGTCGTTGAGAACATTCCTGTCATTTTTCGTGGATGGACCCATAGTATGAATATCGCATGGTGAATCTTCAAAGATTATTTGATACGATATACATATAATAACAATATCGAATAACAAAATGTCCAAATGAATGGGTTTATCTAAAAATACGATAGATGGATAAAAATCTTGTAAGAGTAGAAAAGAAGAATGTATTTTTGATCAGGTTAATGCATAAACAAAACAAGAAAAAAAAAAGAAAGAATAAAAGAACCAGGTCGACTCTTTGGCATATACAAAGCAAGCTCGTGGTGGATGATGAAAACAGGTAGGTATGTACGTGTAAATACTTATACATAGACACACATACATAGGTACACAAATATCGTCTATCTCTTTCGACCTTGTTTTGGTATGGGTGTCCTCGAGTAAACGAAAATTTGCTTCTCTCGTCGAGATGGAAGATAGATGGAGAGAGAGAGAGAGAGGGAGAGGGAGAGAGAGAGATAGAGAGAGAGAGAGAGAGAGAGAGAGAGAGAAAGGAAAAGAAAGAGAAAGAGAGAGAAGAAGAAAGAGAAAGAAAAATGGAGAGTGTGTATGCGCATTGCGAGCCACGCGACTCGTTTCATGAATCTTTCATCGCGATCGGAATTTAAGATTTTCCTTGCGGCGTGCCGAGTTGTCGTCGGATGAGAAATCGCGGGTAGGAGGATCAAAGGTGCGAGAATATTCTCGCGGAAGGGAAAAAGCAAAGCCTTGACCTCCTTCGAGGTCTACTAGAGGAGTGACTCTTTTCTTCCTTGACTTAGTAGCAACGCTAGAAACGAGGATGAGAAATCGAAAGAGAGGAAAGAGAAAAAGGAAAGGACGCCTTCGAGAGAGGAGTCGGAGGATGAAGATGAGGAGAAGAAGGAGATCGTTGGAAACTCCTAGCCTTGAAAGAGGACCAAAAGAGATAGAAAGAGAGAAAGAGAGAAAGAGAGAGACTCGAGGCAAGCGAGATTATGCAAATTGGCTTCGCCGGTACTCGAAGGAAGGTTCGTAAAGGCACGTCTTCGAGCCGGTATGGTAAACGTC
This sequence comes from Vespa velutina, assembly GCF_912470025.1. NCBI lineage: Eukaryota > Metazoa > Arthropoda > Insecta > Hymenoptera > Vespidae > Vespa > Vespa velutina. The sequence continues at coordinate 16,977,573 of NC_062188.1, read as the reverse complement.
GAAAAGGGTCGTACGAAGAGTCGTAAGGGCTCGTACAAAGAGGCACGAAATCCTTGGGAAAATGCTTCGCCAACCGTAATCGAGTCGCGGTTACGGACGTCAATGTACGTCGACTGGTTTTCTTCCACCCTTCAAGGAAACGTCTTGGCTATATTCGTAAGACCTACTAAAGAACGTTCCTCTTCCTCTGTATTGCCTAAATATCTCTCTATTGCCTAAATCCTAAGTCAAAGGAATCGTTTAATGGACTCCCTGTGACGAACAGGTTGTATGTTGCTTTTCGAACACAAAGTAGAAAATCGATTAACTATGTTTCTATATAATAAATACATACATATATACATATATATATATATATATATGTATATATATATACATTGATTAATCATTTATTTGATTGATTGTTAGAAAATAAGTAAATATCTTGATAGAATTATCTTTTCAATTCGATATTGAAGTAACTCGATCGAAATATTTGATACAATCTAACGTCAATGCCCCGTTTTCGAGGACGCAACAGAGAAAAGGAAATTCCTGAGAAAAGTATTCTGTTGGTCTGGTAATCGAGTTGCTCCAGCAGACGTTGCTTCGAAACGGCATCGATATAAAGGGACACGTATCCCATACCGCCCTTTTCCGCTCTATCTTTCTCTCTCTCTCTCTCCCTTTCTATTTCCCTTGCTCTATCTCTTTTTCTCGATACCTACCTTTTTCCACCCCGAAGAACAGTCGCGGGGTTGTAAAGCAATGCGAAAATCTCGCAAAAAATTTAATAAAGCCGCGAGATCGAGCAGCCTCCAGAGAGAGAGAGAGAAAGAGAGAGAGAGAGAGAGAGAGAGAGAGAGAGAGAAAGAGAGAGAAAGAGAGGGAATCCTTCTTTTCGACCCATCATCCCTTGTTTCGAAATAAAAAGAAAGAAAAGAAATAAAGATTAAGAAAAAGATATCTATTTTTGTTTTTTTGACAACGTTCAAATTATCAAAAAGAAAAAAGACCAGTCATTTTCTATCATTGAAAATATATTACAATTCGTTAAAATCAAAATAGAAAATAAAAGATGTTACGAAAAGGATTTCATTTTATATATATATATATATATATATATATATATATATATATATATATATATATAGAACATTACATTCATTCTACGTCGAGTTTTTGTTTCATTCACTTTTATGGTAACAGAAAAAAAAACTAAATGTAAAAATAGACGGATTAATTATGTTCCGGTTTAGACAAAACAGCATATAGTAATATGAAATACAATAAGATAAAATAAAGTCAAGAAAGAGAAAGAGAGAGAGAGAGAGAGAAAGGGGGGGGGAGGGGGAGAGAGAGAGAGAGAGAGAGAGAAACGAGGAGTGAAGAGTTTCAGAATAGAGAGGAGATCCTTTTCGGTGGCAGGAAATTTAATTCCCGGCACTTTGCACGAGTCATAAATACGGCGTAGCGGGGCGAGTGGCTCTTTTCCATCCTGACGTTCTCGTCGCGAGTCCATGACGAATTCACGTGTATATACATACTAAGGTACGTACGTGGTCAACAGTCGATGTAACCTAAAGCGACTTGTCGCTTCGCAACCATGTTTCGTTTCCTCTTGATGATGTTTCTACGTCCTCGTCTCGGAGTCACTTTATTATGTGCTATTTGGGAAAGGACATTTTGACATTCAACGAGAATGTGTTGACGGGCACACCTCTTAAAAACATTCAAATATTTTATTATCTATTCTCGGGTAAAGAAATCGATACTTTTCATAAGACTAGATGATTGATCAAAATTGAAAAATGTGTTAATCTATTTAATAGGGGTTTTTTGTTTTTCTTTTTTTTTTTTTTTTTTTTTTTAAAGGAGAACGATCGAATATACACGGTGGCTTTTAAATGAAACATATAGTTCTCTACGTGGCTTGTCGTGAAATCTTTATGCATGCTTGTGAATTAGCACGTATCTGTATTAGGGCAAATACATGAACGGAGAAAGAGAATGGGTATGGAGGAACCTTTCAACCGGACTTACGTGACACCTGCGAGGTTTCGAGGATAATTCCTCGTTGCAGGATCTTCAACGGCGCGTCGTAAAACACCGTAAAGCCCTCTTGGTGATCCCTGGGTGATCCTGCTAGGCACCACGCGGAAAAAGGGTTGCTTTAGGTTCTCCGGCAGTTTCGAGAAGGACGAAAAGGAGAAGCACGTTAAAACTCGTGGAGAGAACCACGCACGATTGCGACTGTCTCTCTTTCTTTCTCTCTCTCTCTCTTTCCCTCTTTTATCTCCCTTCCTCCTTTCTTTTACGTACGTGCATTTGTGTGTTCTTTGCGTATATGAAAAGGTAGTAACGTAAATGTGTACGTTTGACCGTGGTAATATCGTTCTTCCAAGCTGGTAATTTACGAGACCCGCCTAAGTACACCGACGCGTACTTTCCTCGCGAATGTTCCACTTTCTCGATGAATTTTCCTCGATCGTGAGTTTGTGAGCACTCTCACCCCCTACTTCGGAAATCCTGTCCAAGGCAGAAATTTTAATCTGCTTGCTGGAGGAACGGAGATTTATGCGTGTTGAGACCAACCACCAAACTCTTCTCTCTTTTTTATTTTCTTTCTTTTTTCTTTTTTCTTTTTCCTCTTGTTCTTCCTTATATTATATCTTCTTTTTCTCATATTCGAGATATTTTAAATCGCTTTTTTAACGATAAACAAAATGTATCGAGTGATCGAACATATTTGATCTCTTTTGATTTTCTATCTAACTTGCTTTCTTTTTCAACGTGTATATAGTAAGAAAAATTCGATGAAAGGACACTCGACGTAGTTACATTTCATTTATTTACATAATCCCCGAGCGATAATATTTGCTCTGCTTTTTCAAGTATGTTTGTTCCACTTATCTCTGACTGTATCCATCCCTTAGAAAATCCTACTTAAAACGTTAACATTCTCTATCGCGTAGCCCGAGCGAGGCCGTTATCGCGCGACAGACTTTCCGCTTAGCAATTTTTCCGTCAAGTCGAATTGTTTGAGAACCCTACATGCATTTATTTCTTCTCTCTTCTCTCTCTCTCTCTCTCTCTCTCTCTCTCTCTCACCTCCCCTCCCCCATTCTCCCCTCTCTCTCTTTTTCTGTTTTTTTCATATGCACACACAAGTCGTCGTTCGATACGACGTGCCGGATATTGAAGTTCTCGAGTGCAATACACGACGTATACATTGCCACGAGCACTCGAGAAGGAAATATTTCGTTTCTGAACCAATGAAAAGAGAGCTAGAGAACGAGTGAGAGAGAGAGAGAGAGAGAGAGAGAGAGAGAGAGAGAGAGGTAGAAGAGAGAAAATATTTCAATGATATCGATACATGAAATGTAATTGGTTGAAAAGGATGATAAAGAATAATAAACTATTACAAGCTTAAATTATGTATTATGTTTTTATTTGATTGTAAAAATTAAGTTCAAGAAATATTTCAAATAAAAGATCAGAGATTATTTTCGTTTTCATGAGTTAGTAATCGTAGCGATCAGATCGCGAAGTTATCTCGAAAGAGTCTCTCCCGGAATCGATAAGCGCAAAAAGCAAAGAGAAATCGAACTCTCGAAATTCCGCTTGAACTCGTACACGTCGAACTCGTACGTATCCTCGTATGGAAGGGACACTTTTCGACAGGAGGTTTAATATTTTGCAATATGTCATAACGCCGCTGTCGCTTTCGCTCGTTCCTCGTATTCGAGTGAATTTCTCATCGGCGTACAACGACCAAAACCCGTTCCGTATTCGTCCTCTGCCTCTGCCACGTCACTCTTCTCTCACTTTGTCTTTAAAAGTTCGCTAACTTATATATCTGAAAGAATGACAGGAACCGTGACCGATTCGAACGAGAATAATTTATCTTTCTGAATCAAAATTGAAATCAAACGTTTAAGTATTTCAGATTAGATATTAAAAATTAATTATAATAAGTCGTCTATAGGAATAAAATATTATATTATTATTAATGGAAAAGAAAAATTTGAAATATCAAATAAAATTTATTGAATCGTAAAGCATGTAAGTACTTTCGTAACATAACGTTCATTTATTATGATTATCAACCAATATACGTGTCCATAAACTTATACCATTCTATATTCAACTCGCATTTATGCCATACTCTTATTTTCCTCGCGAAATTCCGAATAATACGCTCCTCTCATCACCTTTATTTCTCCTCGAAATCGTATCTAGAAACGTAGTAATAAGAGGCGTAGGTATAAGGTAAAAGAGAGGAAACGAGGAGAACGGGGAAAATCGAGAAAGCATGGGAATTACTTCTGAATTATGCGGACCGAGTTGAAGCATCGTCTGTGCTCTACGCTCAAGCCGTAATTGCGAACGGGTAGATTCGACCGTGCGTACCGTATGTACCATTCGCTCTTTCGTTCGTTCATTCGTTCGTTCGTTCGTTCGTTCGTTCGTGTGATTTCAGATTTACCTATATACGTACGTATGTAAATGCTGTATCTAGAAAGAAGAAGAAGAAGAAGAAGAAGAAGAAGAAGAGGAGGAGGAGGAGAAAGAGGAAGAAGCATTGGGAAAGAGCAAGAGAGTGAGGGAGAGGGAGAGAAAGGTTGAAGAAGGTCGAACGTCTACTTGTAAGGTCTAATCAGTAAATTTACCGCGGAAACTTCGCCTCGATATCTTTCTTCTTGGCAGGCGAAAGACCAGAATACGTAATTCTCTTCCTTGCGATAGAGACAGCGAGATAGATCGCGATAGAGTTTGAGAGATAGAGGGACGAAAGAGATAGAGAGAAGATCGAAACGAAATGACGGATAAGAGTCGCGAAATGGACGAAACGTTTCCGTTCGCGAGAAAAATAAAATTACGAGAACGAGGGAAACCTAGGCGTAGTTTAATTCCCTATGATTAAACGTGAACGTATCTGAAATATATAATAGCAACTTAACTGAAAGATTAGAATAATCAGACTTTATATAAATAATCTTGAATTGAACGAACAATTAATAAATTTATTTCATTATATCACGAAACAATTATCAAATAGAAAATGTTAATTTCTCGAACGAATCAAGATATTTCTCTGATAAACTCATGAAAATGAGCTGACGCGAATGACCGATAAACTTTATGTTATTATTATCGTCGGCGATCGAACGAAAAATTCTAAGAGCTTTTGTAGCGAGAAAAGACGAATCGCCTTCTTGAAAAATACGATCGATCGTCGTACGATCATGCGCGAGTGACTCGAGGGGGAAAAAGAAACTCGTGAGAAAAACACGTTATATTTACACCTCCTTACTGTAGAAAAAAGAAAGAAAAAAAAAAATAAATTCTATTCGTATCGTTTCAGACGATCCATGCCATAAATACGTACCTGCGTTCTTGCGTACGGGAAAGATGATAGCTCGACGTTTCGATGAAAGAACGGAAAGAAGAAAAAGGGAAAGAAGGAGGAAATATATATATATAAAGTAAAAGAGAGAGAGAGAGAGAGAGAGAGAGAGGAAAAAGAAAAAGAAACAGTTCAGAAACATCCCTCGACGACGCTTTTAAGACGTGCCGCCGCCCCCTTGAACGTTTTCTTTTTCCTTCTTCTCTTTTTCTTTTTTTTTTCTTTCTTTCTTTTTTTTTTTTCTTTTCTTTATTTTTTTTTTTTTTCTTTCTATTTTCATCCTCGAAAAGAACGTAAGACCTATGTACGTACAGGTATCGAAGGCTGATACTCAGGTAACGAAAAAAGAAAAAGAAAAAGAAAAAGAAAAAGGAAAAAAACAAGAAGAAGAAAAAAGGAGACAAGACAAGGATCCATCCTTTTCCTAGTAAACCTCTTTTCCTCTCTTTCCTCGAAGAGAAATGAACGTAATAGAAAAGGGTGTCCCGTATATTATTCCTCGTTCCAGCTTCCATCCCATTTAGGAACGAGCTACATCGAAATAATGTTTACGTACACGCGCGTACAGGTCACGCACGTCCACTTGACCATTAGTCCTGTGCGCTCAGGAGTTTGCTACTACTCGGTGGTGGGTGCTCGAGTCGGTCACGCACGATCGTTTGCGCTTCTAAAAGGGTTTCATACTAATTCGCACGCGAACGACTAACTACAGCGAGACGATTATTTGAATCTGGAACGAACGATTTTTCGATTCTTTTATTACATTATTTTTCTATTTTTTGTTATATATATATATGTGTTATATATATATATATCTAGTTTTATAACCCTTCATTTGCGAATATATTATAAAAAACGAATCACAGAGAAACTGACACTGATATTTCATGAAATGAAAAAGTAATTTATTATATTGAATGTTACATCCAATTACAAGAGTTTTATAATTTTATTATTTTCTACTCTCCAAAAAAATCGTCGAATGAAATCAGACGATATTAAATTATTAGTTATACTTTCAATGTATGTTATATATATAATATGTATAATCTCATATATGTATCTAATGGAAAATATAGAAAGGTATATAATTTATTAGATACATTCATATTACTCTAATATACTTAATAGAATATAGGGAAAAAAAAAAAACCACATACATTTGTCTCCTTTACGACAGGTATACTTACACAGCTGCATGTATTGTATAGAAAATAAATTTCTAGTCGTTTACCAAAGTACTTCCACGATCTGCTCTCGCTTCGATCGTCGTAATTTCGAAACATTGAGATACAGAACCGCATCCGGCCCTCTTACTCTCTTTCTCGCCATGGGTAGTTTCCCTTCCGACTCGGCGTGATCGCGAAGAAAGATGTGCATCGATTTACGGAATGGCACCGACAATTTTTATACCACTCTATAGTGATTGAGGTATGACATATCGTTCGGATAGAGTCTCTGTAATATAGAAGCTTTTTGTTATCTACCCGATATATTTTTTGTTTACATAACGAACAAACGAATTAAATGGAACATAATTATTTATCTAATTTATTGTAACTTTAATTATCCATATTTTGAAAAAAGTTTTATTAACATTCCAATCTCTAAATTTATAATATGAGATATAAAAAAATTAATGTCTGTCTATATGATATTTATTATTTTTCTTTTTTTTTTTTTTTTTTTGTTCATTTCATCTCTTCACGAATATATAAAATAATTGTAACAGAAAAAAAAAAAAAGAAAATGCTAAATTTTTAATTGACTACAAAGTGCTCGTTAAATTTATCAACTAATATAAATACCGTCGTGTCAGTTGCTAATATTTATTGGTATTCTACAATATAATTTGTTTATATAGTAAACTAAGAATTTTTATTATAAACGTTTTGCATCGCGTTCACACGCTTCTGGTATTTTTAATGAAATTGCAAAATTTTTTTATAAAAGAGATAAAGCAAAAGAATGAAATTTGAATTTCTATAAAGAAAATTCATCGCGATCCACTGGGTTTTATATAATTCGATTGTACAATTAAAATTACGAAAAGCCGAACATACGTCGAGGAAGAGAGGAGAAAGAGGAGATGAAGGTGTCCGAAAAAGATAGAGCATAATCGTAAAATTAAAGCATAAATTAGTAAATTGTTTCTAGCAGTGAGAGTCAATTAATGTTCGGCTGGTAAAGCCATCTCGAAGCGACCACGGGAAAGCGAGGGAAATTCGTTCGATTCGCTTTTTCTACCCTCTCTTCTTTCTCCTACTCCTAACGAGATTGCTTTGGTGGATTTTCATCGTGCTTACAAAATACTCCTGCTCAAGGAGGGAGATAAATCGGGACTTTTTCGGGATAGGGGAGAAGCGTAGAAAGAGATAGGTAGATAGATAGATAGATAGATTGATAGATAGAGATAGAGAAAAAGTGAGAGGGAGAGAGAGAGAGAGAGAGAGAGAAACAGGAATTACACGAGAAGCCGAATTTCCATGCATTTGTCGTTCTCATCGAGAACGTTACCGCCTCCATATTTGCACAGTATCGATTTTCGACTTTACTTATACAATTGGCAACATATTGCGGCCTAATTTGCACCCCAGGCTTTAACCTATGGAGGGTCACTCAACCGCAAAAACTCAACGGCACGTGAAATACAAAAATAATTTAACGTGCCACCTTTTCCCGTTCTCCTCGATCGTGTTCAACTTTTGCACATATTATTTTCTTATGGACAGCTGTCTCCTTACCTTTCCTTCTGTTTGTCTCCTTTATTTTCCTTCTTTTCTTTTTCCTTTCTTTTTTTCTTCTTCGAGAGGCAACATCTTCAACTTGCTGCCATTTTCAGTTTCGGTTAGTTCAAGTTTCCATTTACTACGATGGCGTCACGAAAAGGAAAACGAAGAAAAATTAAAAACAATTCTTCACTCGTATTTGAACTCGCTTAAAGAATTTGATACATTCGAAGGATCGAAAATGAAATCGGTATTGCTTTATCAAAAAGTTTCTATCAATGGTTATCTGCTTCAATATCATTGTTATTTTTATTTATTTATTTTTCTTTTTTTTTTTTTCACAAAATAATTATCATTCCTCTGCCGATTATATAAATCGAAATATAACGTGTAAATTTATCGCTATTTCCAATCTCCACCATTCTACTACCCTCCTTGACAATCTCGAAGTTGGAATGAATTTACAACGGTAACGTTAAAAATCGAGAGCGACATTCGATAGAATAATTCGATTTTAAAAACGCACTCGTTGAATTATCTAGACAAATTTTGTTAGATAAAAACAGAAATCAAATCATCGCCATTCGGCTTTTCGCCATTCGTTCTTTCGTATAATATACTACGGTGATGCATATTGGTGATCACCAAAAAAAAAAAGGTACATTACGAATACGAATGTTTCTTCATAATTTTATCTTTCACAATTGATTATCGTCGTTCTTCGTTTGAAAATATTTTTCTTCTAACAAATAAAAATACATTGATCTGTAATACGTATTTGGGTGTTCTTCTAATTATCATTCAATAAATATACATATTTATTTTTTAACATTCAAAATATCGATACATTTTGTTAATGGAACATTATAGATATGTATAAAGAAAATCCATTGTGTATTGAGCCGTAAATAATAGTATAATAAAAAAAGATCAAGGATAAAAGAGAAAGATACGAAAAGCCTCGATCTTGCTCTTTCCCTTTTAAATCCGCGTTTGTATACGCTCAATGTTCACTTGACAATCAACTGGCAAAGTGGTTGGTCGACAAGGTCGACGATAAAGCCGAAGAAAAGTGAAAATAAATGACGATCGTTGAGGACAGAATTTAAAGCTTCATTCAAGTTGCTCAGTGAATTCGAAATCGTCCTATTATCGTTCGTTTTGTTATTGCATTCGTGACGAATGTAAAGCAGTGGAACGTAATAAGATGAAAATGAAGATTCGCATTTGGTAAGAAATCATTTATTATAATATCTCGTTATTTTAATAATTAAGTTTACTAAGAAATGATAAAACAGAATATTGTTGGCTAATTAAACGTATATATTTGTCATTGAAATGTACCACGTCTGAAAATAATATTTTTATTTACTCAGATACATATATCATTACGATTAAGGAAATTGTTGGAATCTTTTTTCGATTCTGATTGGTTCAAACATTTGGACCAATATGTGTCCTTCAAACTAAGTCTACCGTCCTTGCAAAATCATTTAGTTTAACATTGTTCTTCGACGGGAACAGACCTCGTATTAGATACTTATTATCGATAATTACAAATTAATTACTTTTCATAGACGTTCTTTGATGAGATATCTAATATCGTTTGGCATCCGTTTTTCTCATTCTTTGAATTCGTTTTTCTGAAAGCTACATAGCTAGCAAGAACGAATACGAATTTACGACGAGGGTAAGTCCAATTATCCCCTTTTCTTTCACCCTTTTACCAATTTAACTTTAATTTCCCCGTTTAATTATTTGAAGTCCGGAACGATCATAAGGTGAGACGATAATTGACTGGAAAAGGTCCACCTAGGCAAAATTCGTCATTACAAATTTCTCGGAGTAACGTCGACGAATGAACGAAGTCTCGTAATTCTGCCCTTTCTCCACGATTTTACGACCCTTTCGAGGAAATTATCGCACTAATTTGATGGTCACATACCGACCCTTTTCGAAATAGTCACGTCGCCAACTCTCTCTCTCTCTCTCTCTCTCTCTCTCTCTCTTTCTCTCTCTCTCTCTATCTCTCTCTCTCTCTTGTTCTCGATAAAATCTGAAAGCGTCTAATTAACGAGCGAGAAGAAAAATTAAGTAGCTTAATGAAACTTGTCTCCGAATGAGTATTTCTCTCTATCTACAAACTGTCCCCCTTCGTTCTTTTACTTTCGTTTATAAAGGAAAAAGCAGACGTAAACATTTGAACGATGGTAAGAGAAGTGGATGATGGTAGGAGGGAGCGGGGGTGAGGGGGAGGGGGAGGGGGAGATGAGGAAATCGAGCCAGTCTGCAGAGTAATTGTAATTAATTGCCGTTACGTTCGCGAAAGCGAAAAATAAAAAGGATCGAGACTTTAGACGTTCGAGTTAATGCGAAATGAGTATGCGGAACTTATACAATATCGTCGTTAATGGAGTTTTCGCGATGCGATTCGCGAAAAGTTTATGTGCTCTAAGATTCTCTCTCTCTTTCTTTCTTTATCTCTCTCTCTCTCTCTCTCTCTCTCTCTCTCTCTCTCTCTCTTTCTCTCTCTCTCTTTTATTCTTTCGCTACAGCTGGATAGCGAAAACTATGGTATGACAGGTGCCGCATTAAGGGTGCTGCAAAAGAAGAAAAAGGGAGAGAGAGAGAGAGAGAGAGAGAGAGAGAGAGAGATAGTAAGTGGGAGAAAAGGTATGAAAAAGGAAAGAGAGAGAGAGAGAGAGAGAGAGAGAGAGAAAGAGCGCAATTAAATTAAATGGCACTCGGGCGCGGTTCTTACGTTATAATCGTCGTTTTAATTGCAACGGTAATTAAACTGAGCGTAATTGATTTACGCATACTTTTTTCCGCGGGTAGTAAAGAGAATCTCGAGGGGAGAGGAGGAGAATGTAAAGTTCAAGTTTGAACGCACAATACATCGTTTACTTTATTTCACGCTCGCTAGATCTTTACTATCCTTTTCTCTCTCTCTCTCTCTCTCTCTCTCTCTCTTTCTTCTTCTCTCTTTATCTTACTTCTTTTCATTCTTTATGGGTTGTCTTATATTAAAAAAAAAAAAAAAAAAAAAATATATATATATATTTTTATTTATCTAAATTTGTGCCGCATAGGATCAACGTACATTGAAAACTAGGTTGGCAAGTTCTAAAATAGATAGATTGGGGTCTTCGCGAATTTATTTATTCTTCCGAGAAGAACTTTTCGAGCGTAGACGTGAGTTTAAGTAGTTGGAATGAATATCTTAATGTTTTCAGCTTCGTGGTTCCTCGTGAGATTAAAAAAAAAAAAAAAAAAAAAAAAAAAAAAAAAACAAATGGATGAACGCGGTAAAATGGTTTAAAGTTTATATGAAAGATGGGCATAAAAGAACAACGAGCGGAAAAGAGGTAAAACTGAAGGAATAATCGATTAACTAAATAATAAATTCCATTATATTCGATCGATAACGTAGATACATAGACAGAACATTCGCATTTCTTCGATAAAATAAAGAATAAAAGATAACATTCGATATATAATCACTTTAAGCGTTCGGTCGACGTTAAAACAAACTGTTTTTTATCTACTTTCTTTTTTTTTCTCCTTCGTTTTCTTCCCTTTTTGTGTTTTTTTTTTCTTTTTTTTTGCTTTTTTGTTTTTCTTTTTTTTTCTTTCTTTTTTCTTCCTTTTTTTTTCTTTTTTTTTTGTTTTTTTTTTTTTAAGAGAATAACGAGGTCCATCTGTACGCGTCACTCGTTTTACAAAGAAAAGACCTTATCAATCGCGCGAAGCAACATTTACAATTCAAACGAAATGTCGCTGATTGACAATTGGTCGTTGAGTTAACGTTAACAAGCCGACTATTAAGTTACCCACGCACGTGTCGTACGTCCTCGCGAAGAAGACGTCAGAGAATACTATATAAGCGGAGCCAATCGTGACGCATTTTCTTGGCACGTTTAAAGAACCCTCCAAACGGATGTCTTCGTTAACACCTCCTTTCGATTGATCTTATTCGTTATCTCTGCCTTAGATCGTCTCCAAACGATGATAAAAACAAATAATAAATACTGTCTATTGCGTTTACATATTTAGATTAAAAACATCAAAGCTTAAAACAATGTCTCAAGCGTTTACATAATTATATAATCGTCTATTACAACATATTTTTTTTTCTTTTTTTCTTTTTTTTTGTTGCGATCATCCATTTCTCATATATTTTATCGTTAATATAAATAAATCACAAAAACACATCTATGACCCGTATATATTGTACAGTCACGGTGGTCACTACGGCTAGAGGAAACAACGTGTTACATTAGCAATAGGAGAGACTCGTGACAGAGATATATACATAATAGGTGTATATATGTATATATGTGTGTGTTTGTTTGTGTTGTTACTTTTTTTTTTTTTTTCACATTGGTCAAATTTATAATTGTCTTCTTTTCATTTCTCTCTGAACTTCGATGTAATACCCTGTATTACTCTTTAGTTAAGTCGATCATTAATGATCATCAGACACATCGACGGACGTAGGGATTCTCTCTTGGTATGTCGGTGGCCGGAAAAAAGTTGGATAAAATATCGTCGTATATGAATCTTACATAAAGGATTAACAACAAACATCGAGCGAAGAAGCTACGAAAGATAGGAAAGTAACAAGTGCAAAGATCGATTCGATTTAGCGAATCTATAATCATCGCGAACGCCTCGTAAGGAATAGTATTTCTACGTATATGTATATGTAAATAGTACATACAAAGTAATGTACTTTTCATATCGCGACACTTAACATCTTATCAAGTACAGACATCGTCGTAAGTAATCGATTTACATTTCGACGGAGCATTTTCATGCTTTCTAGAAACTGATCGCTTTCATATCGGAAAAGCACCTTCGTGAATTATCGCAGAAGTCTTTGGAATGTAATATCATACGATATACATAAGTACGTATGCGTGTATAGTGTATATAGATAATATATATGTATATATATAATATATATTCTTCTCTAAACGTGACAACGTATATAGGTATATATAATATATATGTAGTTATAAGTATATATCAGAACTTTGTTTTAGTCTCTTGCTGACCAGTCAGAATAAAAATCTGTCCGAAAGATATTTCGTCACTACGTATATTTATATATGTATATGTATATATATATATATATATATACATATATATATATATATAGTATACATATATATATATAGTATATATATATATAGTATATATTTTTTTCTAACAAAGTATTTTTCTCACACTAATGAGTCAACTACGGTTACATTAAGGTTTGTTTCTTTTTTTTTTTTTCATTTTTTATCGAAAGTTAATAAAGATCTTTATCATTCCTAGTTTCTGGTATTAACAGTTTTCTTTTCTTTTTTCTTTTTTTTTTTTTTCGGCGAAGAACACATTCACCATTTATTATTATATACTTTCCAAGATTCTTCCGTTGCGCTCAAGATATGAAAACACGAAATCCGTTTAGAACTTTCCAAATTACGAAGATTATCATTGATAAAGGCATCTTTGAATGTCCTTTAGGCCAGCACAATTAATTTTCTTTTCCGAAGAATTAACATTTTTTCTATTTATTTTAGCAAATCTGTAGGATAATGTACGATCTTTTCTTTTTCTCGTTTTCTTTTTTTTTCGAAATCACAAAAATCACGAAGAAAAATGTACGATTACAAATTTTTACGAAGGAACTGTACGTACACCCTGTTTCAAAGATTACGTTTTCACATTAGTAAAGACACCTATGAGAAAGCTTTCCCTTTCATATAATAGAAAATGAAAAGGTCGAGGAAAAGAAGGCAATCGCTTAAAGTGTCATTTGTTACTTAATCAATCAAACAGAGCATACATCTAGCTTTACAATAGTGATTTGAAGTAATCGTTATAGTTTAATATTTACTTTTCTCTTTTTTTTTTTTATATATATATATATATAGCCTTTCGTTTAATATTGCTTACCGTCAGGCATGATATTCTCGTATGAGATTTTATAGAAATTTATAGAATATATCTCTTTATATATTGCTTTCCTTTTTTTTCAACGCAACGAAAGTACTGTCAACTTTCAATATTAACAATATGTTAAATCTCTCTCTAATATCAACAATCTTTAAATAAATAAATATATATATATATATAGATATATATATATATGTGTGTGTGTGTATTTATATATGTACGTAAACGTGATTGTATATACGTATATATGTATACGTAAACATCGTTCAATACTATAATGTACTAATTTGCACTATCTCCCTAATAAAAGACTATTTTATAGTAATTTTACTCTCCCTCTCTCTCTCTCTCTCTCTCTCTCTTTCTTTCTCTTTCTCTTTCTTTAAATAGGATCCTCCTTATTAATATTCCGATTTATGCGAGCCCTTATCGTGACATACGACGTGTACCAGCCTTAAGTTTTTCAAAGTGAAGAGATTCTCATAAATATCGTAGATATCCTTCTCGTTCACTGTATCTTGAAGTGACATATTAAGAAGCCTTGGAACAAGGGTCCGAGATCGTTCGATTCTGTAAATAATAAGATGAGAGACGGGTTTTTATTATAACGTTATAATAAGATAATGTAAAAGGTAAGATTATAATAGAACGGTATTTTCAATTTACTACTTGAGCCATCGCTGTCCTTGCATCCAATATCGGCTTTGTAAGATATCTTTTACGTGAAACATAAAAACGATAATATCCTTGTGTAACTTCGTCCTTCGTTTTTACTACGTCAGATTTTGTCGTCTCGAAGTTATAAAGAAATTCAAAATCTAATCGCGTAACTATCGTCAAAAAAAAAAAAAAAAAAAAAAAAAAGAAAAAAAAAAAGAAAAAAAAAACGTTACGACATATAATGCGAGATATAATGATAATTTTTTTTTTTTCTTTTTTTTAAATGTGAAAAGTTAGACACGTGCTTTTGTACAATAGAACTGACATGATGACACGTACTCGATTGTTATGAAAGCTTAATGAGAACACATTATAAAGAGGGTGTAGATACTTGGACGTATGGAGGGCGTCCTTGGCACTGTAGAAAAAAAAAAAAAAAAAAAAAAGATGATAATAATAATAATAATAATAAAAAAAAAAAAAATCTCGAGGACGTTACCTAATGCGTCATCGGCATTGAACGTGTTAACTCATGCACACCGTGGAAACGCTTTGGTAATTGTATTTTATCGATATCTTAGTCTCCTACATATGTATACATATGTATATAGGTATGTATGTATAAAAAATATCTACACGTAATCTCCCAAGAGAAGTTAGATTTTAATGGTTTCATCGTCGAAATATTTTTTTCAAATATTTTCTTTTTTTTTTTTTTTTTTTTTTTTTTTTTTTTTTTTTTTTCTTATAAATAATAATGTGACGTAATGCATCTATATAATTATAACGAATCAACGGAGGATTATTTCGAAAAGAAATATATCGATACGTGATTATCAAAAAACTTTTGTCCGACGTATAATGCAAATCGAACATATCCTTCTTATAATCTTACTTGTGATCCAAATTCCAAGTTGAAAAGAGGACGAGTTCCTCTCTCGATCTGTAAGGATTAATCTTGTGTCTCGCCCCATAAGTACACTCGTTCGCATTCCAAACTCCTTCGCACCTGAATTCTCCCTTGCGATCGCAAATAGCTTTTTGCTCTTCCATGTTACGAAGTTTAATCCTAAAGGGACATTTCTCTGGTCGTACCTCAATTTCATCTGTGTCCTGTTTTCTCTCGACGGATAGTTTCGTGATTTTTCTTGCGTCGACCTCGTCGTTATTGAAACTTTCATCGATCGTTCTAACGTTTCCAAACAAACGAAAATGCGTACTATCATCGAGATGGTTTAATTTGCAAGGACAATGATCGTAACAATTTGAAGAATCAATTTCATCGAAATGTTCCATTTCGTTTGAATCCTTTGACGCTCGACTTCTATCGAAATAATAACCGAAATAATGATCCTCCTTTAATTGCATTTTAAAAAAGGCTATAGTCTGTAATAATTGTTGCCTAGCTTTTCGATCATTTAAATATATATCCGAGGATCTGATCTGATCGATCGTCTTATATAAATATCCTCGTATTCTGTCCTGACATCGACGATGCATATAAGCTTCCTGAAAAGAGAAGAGATATGTTTAACAAAAATGATTAACAAAAGTTTTTTTCGAAATATACATACATATATATATATATATATATATATATATATATATGTCTTAAAATATAATCTTGAAAATTTATAGATTTCTCTTGAAATCGTAATGATAGAAAACACGAAAGGATCTTTCCTTTAGGACACTATGATGTTCCTTTATTCTATAAAATCTTGTATACGTATATTTTCGTACTCATAAGATAGTTTTAGCTACATGTGCGATAAGATAAGTATAGCCATTCCATATGTCTTTGCTCGATGAAAAGTTTTCCCACAGGCCTCACCACGTTATCGGAAAACAGAAGAGCCACGGTATTAACCTACATAGAATTCTCGATCGAAAATCGACTTAAGAACGATCTAGTCGAAACGTCACGGGGGTTCAACCACGGATATCCTCCCCCTTTAAAATCGGGCCACGTATCAACGAATAGCTCCATTCTGAAGCAGCTGTTCTCGTTTGAAATGTTCTTTTGATGGTCTTCCGTTCGCGCGTTACAAAAATACGCTTCTTGACATTTGGCAAGTTCATTCTGTATTTTTCTATCGATATATTATTAAAACATATCGTGTTTGTTTATGTTTTTTCTTTTTTTTTTTTCCATTCGTAAATTTAATCGCGCTTTACTTGTTAAACTAATCGATTGCATAGAAATATAAAAATTTCTATCTTTCGTAAATGTTTTTATTTTCGATATAATTTCCATCAAAAAAAAAAAAAAAAAGAAAAGAAAAGAAAAGAAAAAAGAAAAAAAAAATATACTATACTATCGATATAAATAAAATAATTTCGGAAGAAACCAACTAATTGTAAGAAAATATCAAAAAGTAATGCCTTTATATAATAGTTAATATTATAAATGCGATTACCTTTCTGGAGAAGGTAGTGACATTTTAATAGTAGTAAGAGTAATCTTATAGATGTATGTGACTTTGAAAGCGGCATAATTCGTAATAGAGAGAGAGTGAGTGAGTGAGTGAGTGATAGAGAGAGAGAGTGAGAGAGAGAGAGAGAGAGTGAAAGGATATGTATGGACGCACAGGTGTATTAGAAACACATGACAAAGCGACAGCACCACATGCGACGCATCGCCAAGAGGGACAGCGATAATGAGTTAATTAATTACGTGAACTAGGCAGATAGGGCTTCCGAGATTACAGGGAGAAACGAGGCAAGCGATAAGTGGGACGTTGAGACTCTCAAAGTGTAATACGAAACTCGACGTTAATTAACCCTCGCGATATCGCGAAATTGACACGATTTCACCAAGTATTCAATCGGCCCATTTCGTAGATAACTTAGTACCCCGAGAACCGATTGAAAATTTCGCAAATGGAACTTTGTATTTCGATCGTTCACGATCGTAACCGGATTCGTAACAAAACACGAAATCTCGATTAGATTCTTTCTCGTTTGAAGATATAGTAATTAATCTTTCTATAGTAACCAAGTAATTTTACAAGTTATTTTATAAGTTATTTATAAGGAAGTTTAAATATAATAATTTTAAATGTATATTAATAAATAATAAATACATTTTACTTTTGTCATTATTATTATTATTATCATTATCATTATTGCAAAAGGGAAATGTTATAACGAAGTTATATACTTTGGTATTATCTTGATTTTACATTTTCGAAACGATGTTGTTGCTAAAGACAAATGGAAGGACATACTTGAATGAGGATGTTGTACGAACGTAACGTCGAGTAATTTACTTATAACTTACCTTACTAGTATAATTAGTCTCAAGTCCACGAAACCACTCCGGATGTTCTTCTCTCAAACTAAATGCAGTCTTGGAGTCATCCTTATTCAAGGCATTGTTCAAAACGGCAATTTTGTTCTTAAGATTCTCTGTCAGAAATTGCGATACTTTATTTCCGGCAGTGATGTATTCGATATTAACGCTTCTCAATGTTTCATAAAGTAGATCAGCATCTACGATAAATAATTGTTGAAAATAAATCTGAATATGTACGAATGAAAGTGTTCAAAATGATTGGACCAACCGGACAAAACCTTCTCTCCTGGTTTCTGCAAGATCAAGGTCGTTTGTGGTTCCAACGTATGAAAATAATCTTCGTCTATTAAGGATCCGTCGAGAAGAAAGACATTCACCTCGGCCAAGTCGTTCGTTATCTGAAATAGAAGAACGCCTACGTGTCACTGCATAATCGATCTTCATATACGCGTTTAGACCCAAACAAACGACGTAAATATATTTTTCTCCTCGTGGTATTATTTCAGTGATAAAGAAAGTTATTCATTCTTAATATTATCTATTAATAATAATTATCATTTATTATTGATCAAATTTGAAATAAAAAAAAAAAAAAGAAAAAAAGAAAAAAAATGTAACAATCTTTTAAAATTAGAAAAATCATCGTTTAAATA
>NC_062188.1:16853895-16953895 GCF_912470025.1 Vespa velutina | reverse complement strand
TTAGATATTGAACATTTATAAAAATAGAAAATGTAAGTATGATATATCTTTTTTATATTGTGTGCTTTTTTTTATTTTAAATAATATAACAAAAAATGATCTATTTTAAAACCATTGATTTATTATTAATTAAATAATATTAATGAGTTGTCCCTTATTAATTATTTCAATCAATAGTATCTCATTGAAGATGATTAAAAAAATAATTAGTTATTATTGTTCCATTAACATATCAATTCATTAATAGAAAAATTAATGAATTACAAGAACAATAATGAGTAATTATATTGTTTTTCATTTTAAAATAAAATACATTAATAATACTTGCAATTGAATTCCATCCAAACGTATAAAATAGAACATAACATTGGAATAATAAAAAAAACAAATTAACACTTGTATAACACTTAACATATCTATATAAAATGTCCTGAGGATTCGATCGAAGCGTCATCTGACGGACAAATGGATCAAGCTTATTCTCGATTGTGTTATCGTACACATTGAAATTTATTTACTTTATAAAAATCTGAATAATCTTTGATCTTATAAAAAAATACAATTCTTGCTACTAACAATCACTATACAATTTCAATCGAGTAATCATTATAATATATTATTTTACACGAATATTATTCAGTTTAGTGAAATAAAATAGATTTAATTTTTAATCAATATCTTTTTAATTCTGTTATATTTGTCGCTGCAATCGGTTTCTAACGAAGTATCGATAATATAGAACACTGTATAAAAATGATAAAAATCTATTCAAAGGAAATAGTATATACATATATATGTGTACTATATCTAGGATGTTTATTTTCAAGAGAGAAGTGTGGATAGACATGGTACTAACAAAATAGTGTTTCAACAGTAAGTTATCGATGGAGCATCTTGCAACGAATGCAGTTAATAAAAATTGTATCTGTAGTAGGTTTACACGTCACTTTTCGATTATTATTTATCCTATTGGTTTTTCTTTTTTTTTTTTTTTTTTTTTCTTTTCTTTCATTCTTTTACGAATTCCCAAATTACAATGAACATTTCTATATAATTGTCGAAAGAAGATATGGCACGTTATTATTGCATAATATACGTAGGCAAATAAAATATTGATCGTGGGATGATGTTGTAAATTGACGAAGAGTACTGATCAAAAGTAATAATCAATCACTGTGTGCGTGTATCGGAATTTCTCGAATAATTATAGCGAACAATTTCATGCATCCAATTTTTTTTTTTTTTTTTTTTTTTTTTTTTTTTTTTTTTCTTTTTTTTACGTGCATTAACATTATCGCCGTTAATTAAATTCAGGATGAAAATTTCAACGCGAATAAAGAATGGTAGAAGGTAATAGAGAAATAAGCGAGTTATGCGGCGATGAATAAAAGGAAAGAGAAAAAAAAATTTTTTAACATTTACAATAATTATTATTTTTTTTTTTTTTTATATTATATTACAATTAATTACGATTATCGTGCATATCTATTTTATATTTACATCAATGAACATCATTTATGGTCGTTACAGTTTGTTTACATATCAATATCATTATCCATCACTTTCTATCATTCAATCGAGTGTAGTATATTGTAAGATTTAAAAAAAACAATTAGATATATTGTTGAAAAAAGAAAAGGAAATAGATAGAGAGAAAGAGAGCGAGAGAGAGAGAGAGAGAGAGAGAGAGAGAGAGAGAAAGAGAAAGAGAAAGAGAAAGAGAAAAGGAGGGAGGAAGAAAGAAAATTTGTAGGAGCAACAGCCGGTACAATTTCAATCGGTGTATTTTCTCTGTCTCTTTCTCTTTTATGAAATACTTTGGTAGAAGTTAATAGGAAAGGAACAATCTCTTTGGGGATGTCGTCGCTTAAATGAAAAAAAAAAAAAAAAAAAAAAAGAAGAAGAAATATATAAATGAATAAATAAATAAAAAAATAAAGACATCAGGGTGGGGGGAAGAGGGGG
Organism: Vespa velutina; assembly: GCF_912470025.1. NCBI lineage: Eukaryota > Metazoa > Arthropoda > Insecta > Hymenoptera > Vespidae > Vespa > Vespa velutina. Next base: position 16,951,930 of record NC_062188.1, on the reverse strand, counting down.
GAATATACTCGTAAGAAAAGATTTCGTGTTCGTATAATATACACGTACACACGATTGTCCCACTTTGTTCCACGCGTATGGCGTCGCGCGTATCGAGTTCTTCCTGTCTCTCTTGTTCGCACGAAAGAACACAGAAGGAGCGAGATGGAGTATAAGAAGAGTATAAAAGGGGTGGGGGAGTCTGATGCGGAGCTTGCGCCGTGCTTTCGTAAGGCGCGTCCTGGCCTCTCCGGACGAGACCGGAAAGTGGTGAGGGCTTTACTCGTCGGCGAGCTTTCGTCGTGGAGAGCGTGCGCGCGCGCGTGCTAACTCGAGGAGAAAGGAAAAACTGAAAGAAAGGAGGAAGAAGAAGAAAAAGAAGAGAAGGAGGAGGAAGAAGAAAAGGAAGAAGACAAAGAAAAGAAATAGAAGAGAAGAAGAAGGCGTCCGTTTTGATTTTTCGCATTTTATCTAAACGACCAAAGTTATCGTCGTTTGAGGAAAAAGAAAGAGTGAAAGAGAGGAATAGAAAGAAAGGGAAAAAGAGGGAGAGAGAGAGAGAGAGAGAGAGAGAAAACGAGATACGCGATATAAGGAAGAAAATTAAGATTGGGAGCCGAAGGAAAAGAAGAAAAGCTGAGACTACAACGACGATAACGACAAGAAGGAGGAGGTCGTCGTCGGTAGTGGTGGTGGTGGTGGTGGTGGTGGTGGTGGCGACGGTAGAGGACGAAAGCGTCGGTCGATCGTAAAAATGTAATGACCCGGCGACGAGAGAGGAAAGAGAGGTAGCTCCACTCGGAAAGTTTTAGCAGCAAGCTACGTCGTAACTCCGTGAACGAAGAAGCATCGTCAACTATAAAGCTCATGGCGTGAAGCTCGAACAATCGACCGGAAGGGGGATTTGTGGCTGTCGTTTCTCTTTTCTTCTTTTCGTCGTCTCTGCGCGAAGAATTCGACCGAGAAGGCTCGATCACAGAAATCAGGTAAGAGATAGATAGATAAATATATATATATATATATATATATATATATATATATATATATAATTCTCTTCTCTTTCTATTTCTTTTTTTTCTATATTTTTTTTTTTTTTTTTATTATCTAGTCTCATTGAATTATTTTTTTTTCTACTCTCTTACTCACTCGCTCTCTTTTTCTCTCTCACTTGCTCGTATGCTTTTTGTCTCTCTCTCTCTCTCTCTCTCTCTCTCTTTCTCTCTCTCTTTTTCTTTCTATCTCTAGTTTTAGCAGTTACTACCTTGATATATTGTATACGTATGTATTGATATACGTATAAGAAGATTCTTTCGAGTTTCGAAAGTTCATCTTTGTTGATTTACTTTTAGTTGGAACGGTCACGTTCGACCTCTGCCTATTGTTCGAATGTTATTCCGCAACAGGTTACGATTGATGATCCACGGCTCTCGAATGAAAACAATGATATAACTCACGGAGCTCGAGGGCTCGAGCTTCCTTCCTCCTTCTTGTTCTTCCCTTTTCCTCTCTTTCCGTCTCTCTCTCTCTCTCTCTCTCTCTCTCTCTCTCTCTCTCTCTTTCTCTCTGTCTCTTTCTCAAACAGTTTGGCTTCGTAGCTCGGCTTATCTTAGATGTCTCTCTCGAGAAATTCCCTTCTTAGCTTTGTACCGTCTCGAGGAAGGCTTCTTTATTTTTTTATTATTATTTTTACATATTAGAATTAGATCCTTATATCCAATTTTTATCCAATTATTCTTCGAATAATATTATAAGCGTATAGTATGTTTTTCGAGATATCATTCGTTTAACTGGCAAATTTAACGTTTCATTTGAGTTTAATGCACTTTTCCGAAATTTGGAAATAATCGTAGAACGAAATTATGAATTTTCCTTTATTTTGTTTCTACGAATTTAATGAAACACAAAGGTAATAGTAAATGTGAAAATATTTACTTCGTTCTAATCTTCCTTAATTTGCGTTATTAGTTACTCTTCTTTTTTTTTCTTTTTTTTTTTTTTTTTCTTACACGTAGCATTATACGTTCATTTATCTAATGTCTTATAAATCATTCTGAAAAGACACGGTTGAGAAGGGTTGATTCGCAACATGCATTTATGCATTCTGCATTTACGTCATTTATCGTCTGTCTTACGTCATTTCTCGTACAAAACAAAATTTGTAATGTACCTACCCTATGTACGTATGTTTCTGTATAAATATATCTAAAGTAGAATAATCACAATAGTTGAACGCATTGCTATATGTGTACAGATATACACACACACATACATTCATATGTAAATTGCATATATCATTTGAAAGGATTTAGTATTTATTATACATATGTATATGTATATATATATAATATATTTAAAAATCTTATTATAAGACGTTAAGAAAGAACTTGTTATACATTCTCTTCCTCCCTATCTATATCTTTCTCTCTCTCTCTCTCTCTCTTTCTTTCTTTTCGCTAAAGAATAACCTCGGTAGTCGTTTCTCAGAACGTATATTATCAACGAAGCGAACCTTCTTTAAGGTCAAAGGAAGGTAATGTAGGAGGGTTAAAAGCCCGGTCGATCCTTCGATGCGCGACGACTCGAGTCGTTCTTTGCGCGAACGTAAACACTGGATCGGTCGATGACTGGTGCGCAATATACAATTTTTCCACGAATAATGAAAACACAATAGTCATCATTTTGTTCTTTTCAATCTCAACAAATCATTCTTTTTCTTTTTCTCCCTCTCTTTTTTTTTTTTTTTTTATTTTTTTATTTTTTTTTTTTTTTTTATTCAGAATCTATCGTTCCGGATTGTATTGTTTTTTCAAGTATCGTTCAACCTTCACGTTGAACATAATATAAGCAATTTTTATTCTAACTAGAATTGATAAAAACAAACTCGAGAATTATTTCGTTATTCGTATAAAATGATTGATATAACATATATGTGTGTACATATTTTTAACAAGGTGTCCTTAGTAATAGAGAAGCATTGTAATATTTATGATCGTCCTTCGTGCGCCGTAATAAAATCGTAGTTAATACTTCACTGTATAGAGAAAATTATGCATAAAATTATCATATCATTATTGTCTATAAAGGAGATATATGTTAGAAAAAAAATGTCGATATTAGAGATCACCAATCGATTCGTTAATTGGATACGAAGTATGAGTTATAGTAAAATGGTAATATAATCTGTTCCTAAATGATATACAATTTAACAAATATAAATTTAATTATTGAAAGATATCGTACTATATTGACATTTGATTTTATAATTTATAGATTAATTTTTCGAGAAGAGATAAATCTCAATGTAATTAGAAATTTAAAGAAATTTAATCTGTTAGACTGTATTGTGTATATATATATATATATATATATATATATATATATATATATATATATATATATATATATTATCGAAAATAGATTAGAAAATATTGATTTAGAGTATGCTCTTTCACTTTCTTTTTTTTATCTTTTAAAATGCGGCGTACGCTTTTTTATAAAATAATCAGAAGAAGGTAAAACATTACGTTTCGCTTTTGCTCAAAGTAAAACCATGTGCTTTCAAACTGGTACCGTCGTTGCGTTAGGCAAATGATTCTATTTCGGTGCCTAAGAAATTTTCGTATTTATTCGGCACATGTTAAGAAAGGCGTGTTCTAGGAGAGTACCAAAAGCAAAAGCAAATGCTCGCCCTCGACTTTTATTCGAATTTCGCCAATCGTGTAAAACAATTTGTTAAAACCTGTCATTATATTTCATAGATTTTATTCTTGCTAGAGGAATATTTTTCTTGGCTGGTAATATGTATGCATATGTATGTATGTATGTATGTACGTAGATATACAAGATTTATGAGAGAAACGTAATTAGATTTTCTATTTCACGCAATACGTTTCTTAGATTCAGAATATACCTATAGATTGTTCAGAGTATTGTTGTCTTTGTTTAACTTCTAGTCATTAAATTGGCATGAAATAGCAAACCACGTAACATCCCACACGTAGAATGATATATAACGATATACCGTTTGAATTTATCCATATAAATAACATCGGTAATGTTGACAATAGTTAAAAATTCTTTGAATGAACTTTGACATTTTTCAAGATTGAATAAATGTGAAAAAATTTAACAATTAATCGTACGGAACACGTTATATTTTTCTTAGACAGATACCTATCTGATATATATATCAGATAGGTATATAGGTATATATTCAACATTTTTCTATGGTACATATCTGCTATATACATATATGCATAATACATAATATATAATACATAAAATCTACTGCTACAATGCGCGTTTGAAAACAGAAAGAGAAGAAAAACAAGAAGAGAAAAGAAGGAAAAGAAAAATAACAAAACTCGAACGTTCGCATCGATGAATCATGAAAATTAGTCTTGATAGAAAAGATTCTATTTGAATCTTACAAGCAAAAGATAGTAAATGCGGCAACTTGAGCGATATTATCTTTGGCACAGATAACGGATCTTTTAAATGGCGTACTAAAAATTCGATACTACACAGGAAACAATGGCAAAAGGTCGTCATCAACGTACGAACATACCAACATACATACATATATACATACACACAAACATACACACACACACACATATATATATATATATATATCGATGATACAATGATGATTGAAAATAGGAGGAAGAGAAGGAGAAAAAGTCGATCGAAGGTCAGAGAAGGACATTCGAGAGTAGGTTGGTAGATAGGCAGTCGCTATGAGATTCGATCGAATCCATATCTCGAATCGGAGGATTAATCGACGGGTTTTGACGACGATGGCAAATCAAACACTCTCACGTTAGCGGCTTCGAAGAGCTTTAGCGCGTCGAGTGGCGAGTGTTCGACACACACACGTATCGTGGGTGCAGCTGAAGCTTTTCCGTGACGTGGCCGGAGCTTTTAACGACATAGAGTATGTTCGGCTTTTGGCAATGTTTGGTTTGGCCGTTGCGTATATTCTATTAAGTCGAGACGAATCTCTTTCTAATTCTTGCCTACTTCGAAATCGTTTCTAGACAAGTTGACGGTTGACCTCATATAATGTCGTGAAATTTTGACGAGAAGAAACAGCCGTAGAAAATGTCAATCTATATTTATATATATATATATATCTTTTCGTCTCTATTCCATATTTCAATATTCACGCATATGCGATATGTTGTATTTTTGTCTATATGTATATATATGTACAGACAGTAATCGTTACACACTTGATTCGCGTCATTCTTCCTCACACCAACTTGTCTACTCAAACTAGTATATTCTAAGTGTTATTTACTTAAAATACCACCAAGCAAATATCTTGATGCTCTCGTCAATATTTGTATCGTTGAGAACGGATTCGCTTATTCTTACATTTTTATCGCGAAGATCTGAAGAAAAAGAAAAAGAAATAGAAGAAGAAGAAGAAGAAAAAAGGGTAATGGTATCGTAAGATACGAGTAACGTCGACCGAATAAAATGCGACTTATGCGTGCATTTATCCATAAACCCTGAAGACAATGTTATAAAATAAAAATTGCCTTATCTTCTTCACGAGAATTTTTATGCAATGTTTTCTTTTTCCTAAGTCCTGTTGGGATTTCTATGTTATTGAATTTTTATGTATCTTCGGTTAATACGAAGGAAACATATCTTGAGAGGATAGGAAAAGATTTTTCTATTTGAAGACGCTGGATATTGATATTTTTTTTTATCTTTCTTTTTTTTTTTTTTTTTTTTTTTTTTTTGTATCGATACTATGACATAATATAATTTAATTAGATCTTATACAATTCTAAACAATTAAAAAATTCAATATCACTCACATTATACAATGTTAATAGTATTTTACTTTAAAGAATGATAAAATACGCATTGAACTAATGTGTCTTCATCCAATATTGTAAGGTTTAAATCGAGCCATTGACAATTCTATTTCTTTCATTAGCATTTCCCATACCTCTACATTTCTACGACGTTCTTCTCCGATTACAGTCGATCAACATGATTTGTTAAAGCTTTAAAGGTTTCTTCGCACCTTTAGAGACGATACGAACGCAACTGAACGATAATTTTTACACGCGACATCGATCTAAAACGATTAGGAACGTTTTAAAGTTCTCTCGTTTGATAAAACAATATATATTACAATTCATTAGATATATTATTCATCATAAATTTAATTCGAACGTAATCCGATATCACATAATACGCTTCTATATTTTCTTACAAATTTTGCAATAATTATAAAGAAAAATAATTTCTCGTAAAAATTGTTTCTCAGTAAATCAGTAATAATCTATGCTATAACAATAGAAACACGATCTTATATTTACATCGTCCATGAAGTGTTAATGGAAGATTTCGTCGATCAAAATTGCTTTTAAGAACAAAAGATTAAAGTATTCTCGAAAATGTAAACTAGTAACAGCTGTACGAAATGTGTCTATGTACGAAAATTCGTAGAGATATTCTCTTTCAATAGAAAGGTGAATCGATTTCGAAGAAAGACGACGAAACACATACGATCTGCTGGCAGTTCGAAAGGTCACTCGCATGACCCATATTCGATTCGAACGCGACGCAATATTCATACAAGAGCATACAGAGACTCGTGTGAACTCTAACTTGACGTATGTACGTATATATGTCCGATGATAAAGATCATTTCAAAAGTGTTACTCTGTCGTTGAACGTAATAGGGGAACTACTTTTTATAGACGTGATCTGATCGTTCAAAAAGCTTTAATTTTATTTACAAAACGTTCCGTAAAATTTGATCCGTAGTATCCAATTGATACGTGAATATTTTTTTTTTTTTTTTTTTTCATTTCGATTTTTTGTCATCTTTTTTCAGAACTGAAAGAATTAAATAGTGCACATAAATGTTTTAATACATGGTACGGATGGAAAAACGAGGAAAAAATATTTCCTGTAATTAATATAAAAGTGACGAGTCGAGTCTTTTGAATTGCGTCTCTTCTCTATAGAACTATGTAACACATTTAAATACTCATATCCATTCGCTATAATAGAAGTTTTTTCCATCGATCGAGTTTTGCTAGAACGAAGCGTATTCAAGCGAAATATTATTCTTATCTGCATGAAATTTCAAGAGAGAGAGAGAGAGAAAGAGAGAGAGAGAGAAAGAGAAAGAGAGAGAGAGAGAGAGAGAGAGAGAGAGAGAGAAAGAAGAGAGAGAAACAGAAAGAGAGAGAGAGAGAGAAAGCATTCGATCAAAAAGAATGCAATTTTCTTGTATAAAGCTTTTCTTTGATAATCGTGTCCTTTTCGAAAGATATCGTCTTGGTAAGAAAAGAAAAGAAAAAGATAAAAGGACAAGTCATCGCGTCGTTGGAATTTTCTCGTTCTTGTGAAAAACTATCTCGAAAGGACAATCCTTTATTGGTACTCATAAAATTGACCCTTGAGATTTTTGGTATCCTGCTTTGGTGACATTTTTTCTTTTCTCCAAGGGTGTTAACAATTTGATTCTCACGAGAGAGTGTAAAAGAGAAAAAGATAGATAGATAGATGGATGGACGAATGGATAGATAGATAGATAGATAGATAGATAGATAGATAAATGGGTAGAGAAGGGAAAAGGAAAGAGAGAGAAGGGGACAAAGGATAGTCATATGTTTTTATTTGGAATCTTTCGTTGGTATTTTGTCGTCCCATGGGATTATCGATCTGTCGTTATCCTTTGGATTTTCCATTACCCATCGAAAAATATAACTTCTCGTTAAATTCGCAGCACCCTTTATTTTCATTCTCCTCTTTTATGTTTTTTTTTCGGCCTCTTTTTTTCTTCTTCTTTTTTTTTTTTTTGTCTTTTTATCCATGACTGACCACAAGAAAGATATACGGATATCCTCGGACTCCAATTTTATTTCTTTCTCGACCGAAAACCTTTCACAGGGTCAACAGGTTCCGCTATCAATTTTTCCTCTGCTCATGGTACCGAGAAAATTTTTTAATCATGTTACTTTGCCGCTGGTACATAGGATGGTACTATCGAAACTTTTTAAATCGTTTCATTTATGTACATATTTAATAAATGGAAATTCGTGAATCGTGTAAAATTTTTCATGAGCGACGAAAATATGATAGGTAGGACGGTTAGAGAGGAGGAAAAAGGGAAAAGAAAAAGGGAAGGAAAATGAAAGAAAGCGAAAAAAGTAGAGTCCTTTTAAGTTATGCTCTTTTCGTTAATTATACATCGTGCAAAGGTACGAAGTAGAATAATTATAATTAAATGGATAGTGGACGAGTTTAAAAGTGGGTGGCGATAAGGATGACATTTCGGATTGAATTACACGAGAGACTCTGCTCGGTTAAAATGTCGCGAGGAAAAAAAACATATATGTGTTAAAATATGTATTGCCTTTAGAAAAATATTCAACCTTTTTTTTATATTATATTGACATATCGTATGTCATTTTATTAATTGATAATGATCGTAATTACGATACTATCTTTAGTTCTTATTATTCTTTCTTAAGGGTAGTAATATCTTTTACTATTGGATAATATCGTATATAAGAAATGTCATTAGCTCTCGCAAAAACATAACTTTTCCATTATTTTTTAACAATAATGTCAAAAGTATGATAAGTATGACAAATCAATTACACGCTAGTCAAGACGAAAATCTAAGTTCTCGCGAAATTTTCTTTCCTTTGTGAACAAAAAAAAAAAAAAAAAAAAGAAGAAAAAATAAAAGAAAGAAAAAAAAGAAGAAGAAAAAGAGTCATTCCTTTTTTTCTCTCAAATAAAAATGATATTTCATATAAGCAATAAATATTAATAGCAATCATCTGACACATCATAAATAGCAACGGGCATCCTCATAGTAATTTTCATTGGATTTTTGATCGAGTTCGTTCAATAACGAAATATCGTATAACGGAATTATAGTTTATAAGGCCACTCAAAAGGGAACGAAGAAATCTCTTGTGTTCGTTCATGCGGGCCTTATCGATGTCGAGCTTTAACGCGAGAGTCCGACGGAAGCTTTCTATTCGAGTCTCGTCAAATAACTACCCTAGTGTAACTCTGTAGATAAGATCGCTACTTGAGTCTAGGATATCGAACAAAACATGGCCGCAATAGGCCAATATCGATCATCTCTTTTTCCCTTACGTGAACTCGATGCAACAGTTCTCTATCTCTCTCTCTTTCTCTCTCTCTCTCTCTCTCTCTCTCTCTCTCTCTTCTCTCTTTTCTTTCTTTATTTTTAGAAATAAACTTTTCTGGCGTTATGAGAATTTGTTCGAATTTATTCAATCTCTCACATCCATTGATCTATTAATTCATTCGAAACAACCGATTTTTGTATGTCAATGATGTATAATATAAATTAATAACTCACCATCAGTTAAAATATTGGAGTATAAAAATATTATATATATATTGGATTATAATCTTTTCTTTTTATATATATATATAGATAACTAAAGTCTATATAAAAATTTATTTGATCATGTCTGCAAGCTAAATCAACCTTTGGGATTATATATTCATATCATATTAATATTTTATTTTTATATTTATCAAGGCTAGTTTTTCTTCAATTTCTCTCTCTCTCTCTCTCTCTCTCTCTCTTTCTCGTTCTCTCTTTCTTCCTACTTTGAATTCTTTTGCCAAATCAGCAGAAGCTTGAAAATTTTTTTTTTCTCAAACCTTCCATTATCAACAAGTCTGTCCCTTTTTCGCAAAGGCATCGACTATTTGTCAGAGGCCTCCGCTTGCCAAGAAACAATTGGGAATCGATGTGAATAGGAGGGTTGAGGAAGAAGGGAGTAGGTTGAATCTGGATAGGGTAATGAGGGTGAAACCGCTTGTTGCATCTTGTTACTTGCAGGCTGTACAAGTTTTGTACGAATCATCTTTCGAATATCTCAAAGGCGTATTCATTTGACTTTGAAGTTTATTCTCGATTACCGGGCACTATTGTACGTCGTTCTAGAACAACGTTTTCATGCTCGAACTTTCTACTGCTTGCTAACTTCAATTGTAGACATATTGTGACGTTACTTTGTGACGTAATCACGTTCTATCCGGACGGATTTAATCAAGTTGCGATACCGTATCGACGTTTCTCTACAAAACTCTGTGGGAATTGTACAATCGACTATAATTATTTCTTAATTTTTGTTTATTCTTTGGAATAGATAAATATTGATTAAAGCTAATTGATCAATAAGTTCGATACTTAGTAAATGTATTTCTTAGCTTTAAAAACTATACAATTTTCAATATTTCCTACGTAATTATTACCTTTTAAACAATATCTACGAATTCATGATTAAACGACGATTAAATTATGATCTTATCGGATTTTATCGAATCGATCTTAATGTATTAGACCCTTTTAACGTGTTACACGCAGGAGATTATAATCTTTTCTTTTTATAAATTACATAAGTGTTAATTACGTCGTGCATGAATGAAATGCCATCGTAAAAATACGTGTAGGTAAAAGTATGAGAAGAAATGAGTTCATAGTCAATCTTTTCTGTCGACATAAATTTCATTTTTTCACCTGCTGCGCATGAGTGCCCCTCGATCTAATCGAGAATATTTAGATTTATATCCAACGTATTTCTCCAGTCTCTAAACAACCCTTATATATATATATATATATATATATATATATATATATATATATATATTATACTTATATGTATGTTCATGCTTCGTTGATTCGTATTTAATGCATTATAAAAAATATACAACATATACGTATCATACAATTATCGTCGTACATGACACTTGTAGGTATATAAAAGAAATTCCCCAGAGATATTATATTTCCCATAGAAAAAGAAATATGAATTTTCTTTATTCTTTTTCTTCTCTTTTCTTTTTTTCTTTCTACTTTTTTTTTTTTTTTCTTTTTTTTATTCCTTTTCAAACTTGGCACTGAGACGATATAATATTTCAGGAATTTAATCGCATTGGCTCCATCCCAGAGTTTTCACCACCCTTAGATTTCTATCGCTAAATTACACATTACTTCCGTGTACATAGCGAGTTAAACGTATTGTATTGGCCTTCTCCTCCGGCGTTATAAATAGCAACATTAAGAACAAAATACGAAATTATAACGACGCCAAGAATTTTCTCTCTTGTCGATTGAAAGACAACATGAAAATTACCAAAATTAATATTATTGTAATCCTTCTTGTCTTTTTCGATCGACTTAATTTATTTCTCTATAATATTGTACAATAACAATTTTTCTTTCTTTCTTTCTTTCTTTTTTCATATCTATAAATAATTTGTATTTTTAAAACGGTAAACTGTAAGATATCGTAATACTCGTTTGAAAAATTTCCTTGTTATATAAAGAATATAAAATGTATATCAAAATCATTTTACTTAGAGACAATGTATATAACGAAAGGATGACAGATAGATGATGGATAACATTTTACGATTCTTTCATTCGATTCTTTTAATTTAATCGCCATATATATATATATATATATATATATATATATCGATATAAATCATATACGTAACATACGGTGATGAAAAAATATAGCGAATATATCCATCTTCGTTGTAATTGTTTATAACGATTATCTTATTTTTTTTGTACCTTTTTTTATTATTATTATTTTTCTCTTTCTTTCTATTTTTCTTTTTTTCCTTTCCCTTTTTTTTCTTTTTTTTTTTTTTTTTGTAACAAATATATTTCCTATTAAGTTTAATCAACGGTAAGGTGTTTGCGTGCGTCACGTTTCAAGAACGAAATGTTTGAAAGGCGTACGTACCAACGTTTCTAGTTACTTAAATGAATACACATATTTCAAGTACAGACGTAACTCAAGTACATACGTATGTGCATACGTACATGTATATATATATATATATACATATATATACGTATTATACTACGTTCATTCGGCATAACATCAAATGCAGGATTATCGGTGAACCTTCGTGAACGATACTCACAAGCTACGCTTTTGGATTGTTGCTAGCTCAGTGCTTCTCGTTTAAAGCGGTTTCAACCTATGCTTTACGTGCTCATCCCGTATCACGTCAACTTCGATGCGGCTTGTTTTCTAATTACATACGTTACGATGCATTCGAATATATGTATATATATATATATACACACTCACACATATACATCGAGAACTATCATCTGAAGCTATCGTTGAAATTTCTGTTTATTCCTGATAACAAGCCCAAACGATTTCAACGTGACCTCTGATTTCCTCTTTTTTTATCTTATTTTATTTTAGCCAAAATTATGATATCTCGATAAATACATCTATATGATATTTCGTAATTAATAATTATTAAATGGACGAATTAAGAGAAAGAGAGAAAGAGAGAGAGAGAGAGAGAGAGAGAGAGAGAGAGAGAGAGAAATGCATTCGCTATTTTTAACTCAAAATAGAGTAATTCAAAAGAGATGCGGATTATTTTACAAATTATGTAGACCTGTTACGAAAATTTTCTCCTTAGAAAGATCTATTGTAATTATAATTAATACAGCAACACCAACAATTACTAAAACATTAATTATGTTTCCCATTATATTAAGTCATATTCTTAGAGGATGAATAGAACGACATTATATTCCATTCATCGAAATCACTAAACTTAGTATTAAACAACATTGATCTATTCCAAGTTCTCTAAGACTTAAATTAAACTTCTTGGAGTAAGGATTATACCGATTCAATCGGATTATCGAAATCCATGAAACAACGTGACGAAAGTTAAACGATTTTCTTATTTGTCTTGGCTCAATGTCAGATGCGTAATATAAAGATCGACAACCCTTTAACACCGTGACATACTTAACCATTGGAGATTCGCCAAGATATTGATTTCAATTGTATACAAGGGAAATTTTCGTGCCTGTAAAAAGCATATTACCTTTCACATTTCGTTGTATTAATTAACGAATAGGTGTATCTCGAAATTTTCGAGAGCATAGTCGATATTCGAGTAGTAATAATCGCGAGGGTTTTAATGAATGAGAAAAATAAAAAAAAAATAAAAAAAAAAAAAGAAACAAGAAAAAAAAAATAAAAGAGAAAAAGGAAAGGAAGGAAGAAAAAGTGAAACAAGACGATAAGAAATGTAGGTCAACATTTGGCTTAATTTTCGACGATATATTTAATGGTTTTTTTCTTTTTTTTTTTCGTTTTGTTTTGTTTTCATTTTTGTCAATTGTTATATGAGTAAGAGTATCTTTTCTTTTTTCTTTTTTTTTATAATTAATAATTAGCAAAAATTTATCAGTGACAATCGAACGTAATCATCTTCAGAAAAAGATTCGTTCAGCAGTAATGTATAATTTGAAAACGTTTCGTTTCGTTTCGTTTCGTTTGTTCTCGTACAAACAATTTCTTTTTTTTTTTCCAAGTATCTAAGAAATGCATGGAAATTAACGAATGAAAAGATTTCAAAGGCATTCTCTTCCTACGAAGGTTCCACTTGAGATCCAAGGGAAAGCCTTCTCTTATCCTGGTTACCTCGTAACGACATGGAAAAAAAAAAATCTACATTAACCGAATCCTACTCTGAGTACTGCTTGACCTCAAAGCGGATTTTAATGTTTGAAGGAGGTCACTAGCCTCTCTACTACGTTATACATATGTATACCTGTTAGAGGCAAGTTACTTATTAGCCGTTCCTATAATTTACAACATATTGATTGCAGCAATCATATTTTTTTCTCTTCTTTTTTTTTTTTTTCTTTTAATTATTTTCCTCTAACTTTCGAAGCGTGACATTCATTAATGTTATAATTCTTCTAATCAAACGTTTTAGAATGAACATTTTTAATTGCTCGTGATCCATTTCTTCTTAGATCACCTTTTCTTTTTTATAATCTTATACACGTCTACGTGTTTGAGATTCTTAAATAATATAATTTTCGTTAGATTCGCCTTTAAAAGTTAATTAAAAATTGTTATGAATATTAAGAGGGAACAAATTGAAAAATACCAAAGTTCAAAAAAGATTAAAAATTTGATCTACTATGTGAAACAATATGTATATGTATATATGTGTGTGCGTAGATTTCGTTTTGAGTAGATAACGAATGTAAGTTCACTTTGAAAACGGGGATATAAAATGACTTCCATTGTAAGTGGATTGTGTCATAAAGGCCGTTTTTATGTGAATTGTAAGAGAATAATTTTTTTTATAATTCATGGACCAGCACATACTAACACGTCGCGTCATGAAGAAATATGAGAAGATAAAAGACATGGTTCATAAATGATGATCATTCTGCCTTGTAGGCAGTAGTAGGTGGTATTTCAATTTAGCTCGTTAAAAAAAAAAAAGAAAAAGAAAATAGACGATACTTGATTAGTTAAAGTGAAAACTTTTTTGATTTGAATGCATCAAAACTAATGTTTTCTTTCTTCTTCGGTTTTTTTTTCCCCCATCTTTTTCTGATACACAATATCAATACCACCTACTCGATAAGTAAAAATATTAGCCCGTTTATTAGACGTTTCGTATGTTTTTACACGTCAATGCGATTTTTTTTTTTTTTTTTTTTTTCATGGAAGTATCAAAGAGAAAGCATGTGTAAGCACGTACGTATGTACGTAGATAAAGAAGAGAATAAATGGATTTTTTTCTCTCTTGGAATAACGTCAAAAATTATTATTTACGAGCGAATAACTTTTTTCAAAACGTATAAAATCCTTCAACAATTGTAAAGAATTTTATAGAAATAAATATCTCTTGTATTAAGAGTATAATAAACGATAGTGATTTTTCATTGTATTTAAAAAGAATTTTTTATCGCATTTTCTTATAAAGATATAATAGATATATAATATATATATATATCTATATATATATATATATATATATATATATATATATATATATATCTTTTATCTTTATATATTTTTTTTTCCTTTTGATATTATTTATGTATGTTTTATCGTTGTAACAGGATTTGAAAAGAAGTAGACATTATATGTATAAGAAAAGAAATGCATATATAAAATATACATATATATATATATAATTTACATAAGTAACTTGTATATATATTTACATATTTCAGTTCTTTTGAATTCTTGAACTCAGACTCGGACTCTTTTTTTGCGGACTATCGCGTATCGTCAGTAACACGCCCTAGAACGATTTACTGAAACACATTTTAGCTACCCTCTAACGCACTTCGTCTCCTCTTACTCGTATATCCATGACTTTTTCAAGGCTTCTTCTCCTTTTTCCGGAGCATTTAGGATCGTCGTAGACGACCTCGCCATTAATTTTCTTCTCTATTCGCTCTGTACGAAAGCATCGTGGCGCCGTATGTTCACATGAACAACATAGCCAATATATTTTATACAGAAGAATCATACACATGAACAGATAAACGTATCTATTTAAAATGTACAAATTGTAATTTCTTTAAGAAAGTATATTCAATTTTTGATTAGATAGGTCTTTTAATCATTTTGACAAATAAAAATAGAAAAACAAAGAAAGAAAGAAAAGAGAGAAAGAAACAGAAAAGAAACGTGAGAGATGAACAAGTAAATTTTTTCATCTTATTCTTTTACAATTGATATTTTTGAAAGATTTACGAAATAGTATATGTGTTTTAATCATCAAACACGTATTCACAGATATTTTGGAAATATTCGAGAATGTTCAGAATCTATTTGTAAATTGCACGTTTCCCAAATTAGAGATCTTATCAAAGGAACACCTTATATAAAAGTTTCTTTGCTAATGCGTGTGATGCATATAGTGCACTATCTGTCTCGTGTACTTTGCGTTTGCGTTTCACTAAAGGGAATGAGGATGGTTTATTGATCGAGAGAAGCAACGCAGGAAATGGTTCTGCGTTCTATACATTGTGATTGGCGGGAACGAGAGAGTATTTACCGTTAAACCTTCCTTTTTTCCTTTTTCCTTTTTTTTTTTTTTCTTTCTTTTTTTTATCATCCGACCCTCGATCGACCTCTTTCCTTTATCTTACTCTCTTTTCTTTCTTTTTTTCTTCTATTTTTCTTTTATCTATCATATACACTCTCATTTCTTCTCTAGTGCTCGTTCGATTTCTCTCTTTTTCTTTCTCTCTTTTTAATTTTCTTCTTTTTCTTTGTTATCATCGTCATCGTCATTATTTTACAAATAATCGTACAATCGATCGTTTTATTTCACGTTGATCATTTAGCCGTTCCTTCTTTTCAAATTCATCGTCAAAATTATGTTTGCGTCATTACGTAAGTTATCGAGAAAACTGAAACTCTCCTCCTCCTCCTCCTCCTCCTCCTCCTCCTCCTCCTCCTCCTCCTCCTCCTCCTCCTCCTCCATCTCGTCCTCCTTCTACTCTTTTCCCTCCTCTTTCTCCTCATACTTACTTTTTAACTTCGTCGCTTTAATACACCCACTTTCTTATTCTTCTTTGCGTAGAGTCTACTTTCTTTTTTCTCTTTTTCTCATTCCCTCCCTCCCTCTCTCTCTCTCTCTCTCTTTTTCTTTCCCTCTTTCTGTCTTTTTCTCTCATCCCCAAGTCGAAGCGATTGGATTATATTCATGGAATCTAATATAAAGACAAAAGACAGAGTTAATGCACGACGGAAGTGACTTTACCCTTTTATCCAATAAACGGCAAATCCTTTGAATTGTTACTGCACGTAAAGTAGTATTGAAAAAAAGTGTATACATAACGACGGAAATAGGGGAAAGATGTTTCATTTCATTGAAATGTGATTAAAAAAAAAAAAAAAAAAAAAAAAAAAAAAGAAAAAAAAAAGAAAAAATAAAATAAAGGAAAGAAAAAGAAAAAAGACAGAAAAAGAAGAAGAAGAAGAAGAAAAAAAATAGAGGAAAGAAAAATCATTGGAGATAAGCCTCTATAATTGAAAATGATTTTGAAATTCTTAAAGATTTGTCTATGTTTTAGGAAAAGATTCATTTCAAAAATTTGATGGAAATTAATATAACGAGGATCGGTTTCAGATAGGACAATTTTCTCATGAATAAACAAATCCTTTTCCGATATCAAAATTGTATTTTCCAATTATGAAACAATTATCAATGTGGATATAACAAAGCGCGCATCGCCGGATAAAATTTAATTAATATATTTTTTTTAAATATTATTTATAATTTTTATAACGTACAATTCGGATATATCTATAATTAATTATGAGAAGTTTATTAAATATTTTCAATTGGAATATCCTTAAATAGGATATTAAAATTTACGAATATAGAATATAGAATATTTTGAACGTTGTCGTAGAATTATAACGTGACAAGAATTCGAGAATTTCCTATAAAACAGTTAAATAATATTTCTCATAGAAAAAGAGTGCAAGATTTTCAAATGTGAATCCAAAAATGAATACGAATTTACGGGGCTCGTTCCTTTTCTCTCTCTTTCTCTCTCTTTCTTTCTCTCTTCCTCTCTGTCTCCCTCTCTGTCTCCCTCTCTGTCTCTTTCTTTCTTCCTCCCACTTAATTCTAGCTTAGGGTTTCATCATTATTTTGTAGTAAAAAACTTGTGTAAAAAACTCTTTGATATAGGATGAAACTCGAACAGTAAAGAAGTAATTAGTCCCATCAAAGAATTGCAGTACTTTCCTTCTAACTTTAATTCATTTTATCTTCGTATTTTAAATATTTTTCTAGTTGAAATTTTTATGTTTTCTTAGAACAACGTAATCGTTATAATAAATTCAAGATCGAAAATTAAATGAAAATTACGTGATATTTCGAATTCATATGTTGTGAGAATAAAACAATAACGAATAAAATTAATTTACTCGACAGTACATATTATGTTAATGGAAAAAAAAATGGCTGTTAATTCATATCGTATGCACTGCATGCATCTGCGCTTATGAATTAATATATGTGCATATACATATATATATATATATTTTCTTCTTTTTTTTTTTCGTACACAAATCTATGTAATCGCGTTATCTCTCTCTCTCTCTCTCTCTCTCTCTCTCTCAATGTCTGTCTCCTTGTCTCTCTTTTTTACTCTTACTATTTGCAAGTTTTCTATGTGCTCATTACGAAAGCCATTTAAAGATAAAGATTTTCAACAAAGCGTAGATTATCTTTTCTAGCGACGATGATAAAAATCTGCCGAGTAAAAAAAAGATTAAGGAGAGGTAATTTTTACTTTTACAGATAAATACTAAATAAAAGTCGAACGAATGTATGTTGTTTTGTAAAACGTAGTAGATATTGTTTTTTTTTTTTTTTTAAATAAACTTCATTTAATTAATACTATTTTTGATTTGACACTTTTTCCTTGAACGTAATCTAATTCAATTAAATTCGTTTTATTTGATATATATCTGCCTATATATCAGAAATATTATAACAATCAAATCTATATTTTGAAATGTCTTTAATTAATGGCAATTAATTAATTAGTAGGTAAATTTATATTCATCGACTAGCAATAGACACCAATTTCGTAATTATCGTCTATACCTCTATAAGTATGAATAATCTTTAGTCTCTTAGGTCATGTGCTTTACAAAAATTAATGTGCGAGAGTTGCCATGCTAACGCGAGATTATATATTTTTATGTTCGATCGATCAGAATTGTAGATATTGGGTATAAAATTACATGTGGCCAAAGTTAGCCACACACATTTAGAGAGTTATCTACACAATATTATCTATAAAAGCCGATATAAAGTGGTCAATATTATTCACCTTTAACCTTTCATTCGATTTCTCTCTCTCTCTCTCTCTCTCTCTCTTTGATTTTTTCCTGTTTTTCTTCTTTTCCTTTTTTTTCAGTTTTTTCTTTTTTTTTTTTTTTTTTTTTTTTAAGCAAAAATATTCTCTGAGGAAGTCAAGCTTGACCGATATCGCACGTGACACATTACTTTATTTCTAGTACGTAATATCACTGTGAGACACACCTTGCGAGGCACGCCATTGACTTTAAAGTAGGTTTTATCACAAGTTCCAAGTTTCCGACTGGACATGACCTGTTTACAAAGTACGAAGCATTCCGATAAATTACAAACCTTCTCTTTTTCAACCTCCTATCTTTCATCGAAAATCATCGAACAAATTGAGTTACGACATACGTTTTTTTTCCTTCGTAAATTCACGATATTTTCTGATTTTTATATTGCACGAGCATCCGTACCGAGTATGTAACATATTTACAAGTATACGAAAAGAAACTTTCACGTGAATTCATGAAGAATCTGAGAATACGTCGATATACTCGAAGGAAAAAAATTTGATAAATCGATTTGATTCTTACCTTGATTTGCATCGATTCATGACAGACATAGATATCTTATACTAAGGAAGTTTTTTAAGATCTATCAAATCAAAATCAGAATCTTCCTATCGAATCAATGAAGCTCCAAAGAATTTGATGATATTTCGATGAAAGATATTTCGTTCGAAAGATATTTTTTTTTATTAAAAAAAAAAAAAAAAAAAAAAAAAAAAAAAAAAAAATTAAGAAAGAAAACAGAAAAGAAAAGAAAAGAAAGAAGATAAAAGAAACCTTGAGATCTTACAATATTTGTCATATTTTCATTAGAAATGATAATAGACGATCCCACTTATGAGATACGTCATTTGAAGTTAGCCTTCGATTAGTTGCCATATGGTGATAAAGAGAAAAAAAAAGAAGGGAGGGAGGGTGGGGGGATAGAAAAGATTCATTAATACTTAAATAAGAAAGGGCAATAAAATAGAAAGAAATCTTAGATAGAAAAGAAATTTCATATTTCGGTATTATATAGACAATTACTGAGAATATTTTTTGTACATTTTCAAAAGAAATAATGGAATACGAAGATATTTTCCTTCGTTCTTTCCTATACACGAGTATCCTTTATTATTTTTCTTTTAGTTTCTCTCTCTTATCATGATTTCTTGTTAGATACTTTTCTTCAGCTGGGCGATTCTCACGTTATCAAGGGAGTGTGGAAAGTGAGAGAAAGAGAGAAAGAGAGAGAGAGAGAGAGAGAGAGAGAGAGAGAGAGAGAAAGAGAGAGAGAGAGCCTACGAAGAAGCCTTCGGAGATTCAAGGACATCGAGACTATCAGCCTCCTTGGTAACAACGATACTATAGCGAATGAAAAATATGCCGGACACGTCACTCCATCGCAGTGCATCCTGTAACCTCGTGAACGAACCCTATAGCCCTTAGATTCACTAAACTTTCCAAATCACATGAGGTTAGAGTGGGAGAATGTGTTGTGTGTGTGTGTGTGTGTGCGTGTGTGTGTGTGTAAAAGAAAAAAAAGAAATAGAGAAAGAGAGAGAGTAAAACGAAAAGGTTTTCACATCGATGAAAATCTTTGTTTCGATAATAATTGTTCGAATTATTGAACGATTGCAAAAAGTTCATAAATTTTTTCGTGAACATAGAAAGAGAGAGAGAGAGAGAGAGAGAGAGAGAGAGAGAGAGAGAGAGAGAGAGAGAGAGAGAGAGAGAGAGAGAGAGAAAGAGAGAAAGAGAGAAAGAGAATGTTTAAGAATGAAAGAGATAGAATCAGAGATTAATTCAAAGAGAAAGAAAGAGAGAGAGAGAGAGAGAGAGAGAGCGAGAGAAAGAGAGAGAAAGAGAAAAGTTATAAAGAATTGTAGAAGTTGACTGAGCAAGGGTTGTATTTCCGGTGTTGCAGGATGCACGCGGTTGGATTGCACTCGGCGCTGGCCATCAAGCGTCAGAGAAAGCGTCGGGACGAGCAGCGTCGTGCTCGCGAGCGCCGTTATAGCGCTCAATCGGGTGAGAGCGGACTGACATCGCCGAGAGCATCGACCGGTTCCCTGGACCATCCTCCGAGACATCAGAAGGGAGGACACCCTAATCGTGCTGCAGGACAAGGCATGTTGGACACAAAGGTGGTTACTTCGATTGGGATGCTCCATATAGGAGTGGTCTTTCTGGTGTTGGGTGCATTCTTACTGATGAGCGGTCTTCTCCCTGGTGATTTGGCTCATTGGAGTAGCAAGGGCTCTGGTGGTTGGTGGAATGAGCTAGTTGCTATCGGTCTCTTTGCCATCTTCGTTGGCATCTTCCTGATTATTCTAAATCGCGTAATCGCTAGGAAAGAAGAGAACGATCTCGAGGAATACGTTCAAAGACAATTGACCAGATCCAGATCTGGACATAGATTAGAAAGAGATGTTGAGACTGGTGGGCTCACCACTAGACACGCCAGAAGGGTCAAGCAGATGCAGCAAATACCGTCCGTCGGATCGATCACGACTCAAGATGAAAAGAATTCAGAAAACTCTCCGCCTAGAAGCCCGCCGCCAGCTTACTCGCCACCCCCTGTTATTAACGGCGATAATCAAAACATACAGTCGGCCCTCTTCCTCGAACAAATCACCGAAGAAGAAATCATCAGCGACCGAGTCGAAACGTCCACGACAAACAGTCTCAGTCCTGGTTCACCTAGCGAAACGAGAGAACTCCTACAAAATCCACGATATTCCAAGCAAAATGGAAATCCTCAACAGGCTCATCGACCTCTCTACGTCTCTAGAATTTAGATGCCGAATATCCTCTTACTTCGTTTCAATCGTTGTCCTTCAATTTTCACGAAGAAAATGAAACATGTCTACGCGAATAAGATGCAAATCGTTTCTTGAGAATGTTAAAGCCCCCAAAGCGTTTTCAAGGCTCGATAAAACAGATTTTTCGTTCTCGAAGAAAAATCGGATATGTCGTTGGCGCGAATCCTCTATTATAAAACTTGTTATCCGTTCGTACGTTTCTTAAGAAATCTTCACGACTATCTATCATGCACGGCATATCTTAGAAAATTTCAAAGAGCTAACGTAATTTTCGTATTCTCTTTCGTAGAAAGTTTCAAAGATAATATTTGGTGAATTCTCTTCGACGTTAACATTTCTCTGCCCTAAGTCTAGAAAATTCGATTTATCTTTGTTAAAAATTATTATCGAAAATTTTTATTTAACAAAGAAAATACCATATTTACAAAACATTCCCAGCCAAAGGATACTAACGTAGAAATTGTTATTAAATTGAACGTATACGAACTTCCATGGTTTACAATTTAGATTTAGGGATTTATGAAAGTTTGTAAATTCACTTTCGACGATCCTTTACGATGATCGTATAAACGTCATGCCTTGCATGACATTGATATCAATTTCCATCAACGAATAGAATGTATACTCTTGTCAAATTAAGTTCGGTATTACTCCAGGAGTTTGAAATTTCTACTTCGAATCGGATAGGCCCGTTATATCGATTTAACCCTTTAACCACGAAGAGCTTACGCATAGATATACGTCAATCGAATTATGTCCCACGCAGGATGTTATCCATAATATTATCCGTTATTACGTTAGTTTGGATTTACGAAGGACGTGACCGTAAGATACGTAAAGTTGATTAGGAATGTTTCGAATACGTAATTCGTATTCAAAGTAAAAGAAAAAACGAAAAAAAAAAAGAGAGAAAAAAAAAAAAGAAATCAATTTAGTTAAATTTATTTAATAGAAGGTGCTCGTAGATGGACGAAGACTAGAACGTTATTGTTACGTTTCTCTTATTTACCTATTTAACAAGTACTTCTGACTTACTTTCTATTACTATACACTGCCCTTTCGCATTTCAATTACACTCAAAGTTAAATTTATTAATTAAACGTTACTACCTTGGTGAAATTCGTTAATATCAACATCAGCGACACTTACGCGATTAAAGCGATCAAGAATTCCAACCTGTATTAAATTGTAAATAGATTCGTTTTACTGAGAATATATATTTCTTTCGTGATAATGATCATTCACGATTGTACCAAGGGATTTAAAGAAAAAAATAACACATAAATATGGATCTTCGTAAGTAAAGATAAACTATGATAAAGATAATACACTATAATCGTGGAAGTTCGTTGCATTTAATTGTATTCACTATGAGTATCATTTTCAAAAGACTATTAACAATTTTAACATTCCTTTTGCGATTACAATCGTTATTTTTACGCGTTGTCCATATCTTTTTCCCTAACCAGAGAAGAAGAAAAAAAAAAGATATATATATATATATATATATATATATATATATATATATATTCGTTTAATATCTGATCATTTTTGTTGATCATCGATTTTCAAATATTTATTTCGAATCACGAAGAAAAATGAAAATGCAGCGATATAACAATCATATACGTTTGATATGAATTTTTCACATCGTCATTAAGTCGTTAATCAGTGTCGACATCACAAAAGGATGAAGCGACTAAATCTTTTTTTTTTTTTTTTTTTTTTTTATGCACAAAGCTTGTAAATACTTGGGAGATGTTAAAGAACATGAAAGTCTTTTATACAACAAGATAAATAAGAGACACGACCCGATAGAAGAAATTTCCTTACGTAAATATAATCATTATAATTTCATTTGTTTTAATTTATTTTAATTAATCATATGAATGTTCAATGGTGTTTTCTTTTTTGTGATATCAATACATTCTATAATATTTAACATTCCGAAAAAATAATTTAATGTTTCATTAAACTTATAATATTTCATCGAAATAAATTATTTCGATAAATACGAACAATGAATTACTTTAATGTATATAGAAATTGAATCTTTTAAAAAAGCATTTCAGATTAAGTTGGAAAAATTCTTCGTAAATTTTATTTCTATTGTCATTCTTTCTAAGAGATTGAAGAAGATTCGTCATTCTCTTTTTGATATTTATTTGCAGCTTTGTTCGCGCACAATATATATATATATATATATATATATATATATATATATATAAATCGTATTTCAAGTTAATCGAAAGTGAAAAAATCGTAAAAATCCTACGAGATGATCTATGGATCGTTTATATCGCCTACGATAAATATAAATCGTATTTTCGTCCAAATAAAGCCTTCAAAGAGGCTTTATATCTTTTTCAATGTGAATCGATGTTTAAGCCGTGAAATGAAGAAGAAGAAGAAGAAGAAGAAAAAGAAAACTAGAGATGTGCGTTTGAATGTAAAATCGAAGAAAAAATTTTAATGAAACGAAAACTAAACATGCGTGTCTCTGTTGTACGAATTAATGTATGTAATTTTAAGAAATCGAATGTGGTACGATAAAAAAAAAAACCTCGTGGAAATATTTAGAAATAAATATGATCGGATCTATATATAGAGTTTCTTCGAGGTTGATTGAGACTCGCCATTATTACTAATTTACTTATGAACTTGACAGCCAACGTCGATATTACGAGAAAAAGAATGGAATGTTTTATTAAAAATGTTGAAAAGAGTGAGTGAATGAGAGAGAGAGAGAGAGAGAGAGAGAGAGAGAGAGAGAGAGAGAGAGAAGTGATAAAGTAAAGAATTTTCTCATAACTATGCAAAATAGATGAGGTAAAAAAGAGGAAGAAGTAGAAGAAGAAGAAAAGAGAAAATAATAATAAAAAAAAAAAAATAAATAAATAAATAAAAAGAAAAAAAAAAGAGAAGAAAAAACAGAAAAAAAACGAATTCAAGGACCAAGATAAATTAATCCGAAACGAATGTTAGAAATGAAACACGAGGAAAGGATAATAGAGAAGAATTAAGATCGAAATAGGGAATAAACAAATGAAATGATCGATTATGAGAATTTTTAGCGAATGGTATATCGGACTTCGCGTGTTCATTGAACCGATTGTTTCTATCGTAAAAGAAACGAATAAAACTTTGGCGCATTAGCGACAGAGTACGAGAGAAAGAGATACATATGAACTATTATTATTCAATCGTAATTCTAACGTATTATCAACGCGAACATACTCATTATCTATGAATATTTAATTCGTCGAACGTCGGGACGAAGTCTTTTTTTTCTTTTTTCTTCTATAAATGGATCAAAATGGCCGACGTATCGATTATCAGATTCAATCTCGACGTTCGATCGGTATTAGCCATTGCGCTTGCATTAATTTCGTTTTTAAGAAGATAGATGAAGATTTAAAAAGAAAAAAGAGAACAATCGATCGATTTCTATCTATCAGTCGATCGAATCAACGTTTTGACCACCTTAGGGACTTCCATGAAACGGAAAGAAAAAAAGAAAAATAGAAAAGGTAAAGAATTCTTTAGAAATCGTAGATTATTTCTACATGATAGATCGATTCAAATAAGATTTGAGAAAGAGAGAGAGAAAGAGAGAGAGAAAAGAAGATTTTTCTCTTCCTCGTTTCATCGATCGATTGAGATTTCCATTGGGAGTTTATTTCAATGTCAGAAACGTAATAAACCTTTGAACTTATCTTTGGTTCGACGTCAATATCATCGATAAAGAATGAGAGAAAAAAGAAAGGATTGATATTTAAATGGAAGAATTTCTCGCATGAATGTCCCTTCGGTGAATCGAGTGACGTGACGTGAATATATGGGGTTGTTCTATCGTCCCGTCATCATAATTATCTCGTAGAACATCCCCGATGTCCAGTGACTGATAGTGCGCGTTAATCTTAAGGTAGACGGATAATTTTAATATGCTATATTCCATTTTATATAATACCTCGAGTGTTTACGTATATTACGCTAGTAGTAGACTTAAATGATAAAAGGAAAGATGATCTTCGAAAACGATCCGATTTGCATAGACCAAATGAGATTGAATTTTTCCTCTTTTTTTTTTTCCTTTTCTTTTTCTCTCGTTTCCCTTTGTTTTCTTTTTTTTTTTTTTTTCATCCTTGCCGATCGAAAAATAAAAATTTCATCGCCGTTTCATAAGTACGACGATAACATTCGCGAAAATAAAATTATTTTCTTGTTTCACCTTATCGCCAATCCTCGGATCGTCTTCTGACGTCTTAGGTAAGAATATTGCCACGCTCGGGCGCTACCATTCTGTGATCCAATGAAAAAAAAAAAAAAAAAAAAAAAAAGAAAAAAAAGAAAAAAAAAAGAAAAAAAAAATAAATAAAATAAAAAAAATAAAGAAGAAGAAGAAGAATTAATTGCAACAATGAAGCGAAGGAAGAAGAAGAAAGGAAGGGTAGGAAAGAGAAGGGGAAAGTAATAAGAGTAATAAAAAAAAAAAAAGGGAACGAAAAGAAGATAAAAAAGAGGCAGAGAGACGAATAAAAATAGAAATTGTTAATTTATAGTTCTTTCGAAGAATCTTACTCTGTAAATGTAAATATATATATATATATATATATATTACATATATATATATTATATTACATTATATTATATTATTGTATTATATACACCTGTACCTTTTTTAATTGAGACACTCTTATACATTTATTAGAAATTAAGGTGTCTCCACTTTTTGCATTCCTACGCAATTCCAATTTTTGTACGCTCTTGCAATGACCGATGGGGGAATATTATTAAATGTAATCGTAAAGAAAGTTGAAAAGAATGAAAGAACGTATGTATGAAAGAAGGAAAAGAGAACGAGAAAGAGAGATAGATACGTTTATTATGATACAATTGAGTGAAAGTGCCTTTCACGATATGTTACGTATTCTTTGTAACTTTTCAACGTCAATGGTAAAGCATTTTGTTTTATTTATTATCTTTATTCTTCGTTATTATTATTATCTTTCGTACTTTAATATGTCATATAAAAAAAAAAAAAAAAAAGACTAAAAGGAAAAATAAAAATCTGTTAGCATGAAATTCAATAAGAAGAAACGCGTAAATAATATCTTTCCATAAGATAGAATTCAATCTACGAGAAATTTGCAAATATATGCGTACGTACGCGAACACATACATACGTATTTACAGAATGTAATTTTTTACAATTATGTATATTCATCTCTGGTAAGTTTATAATTTTACATTTATTTATTTATTTTTTTTTTTTTCATCATAATTGAGAGATACTTCTCGCATTCCCAGGATCGAGAGGCTAACATTGCTAAATTAAATTTTAATAATTTAATTTTTAAATGGTACATAATAGTTCTGTACTTCGCTCAAACTAATGAATTATTTGAAGATAAGAGAAATGGGAAAGAATTGAAATGAAACAAGGAAAATAGATAAAGGAGAGGGAAAAAAAAGTGAAATTAGGAGAGGCAAAAAAAAAATGGAAAAAAATGGTATCGCCGTTTATCTATACTATATACTTCTCCCTCTCCCCCCTCCGATCAAAATCGTGCTCTAATTCTATACAAGTTGACAAACTTTTTTATCGCTGTACATTATAAAAGAGAGTGATTTTTTAAATGCACGAAAAATACTGTGTATATACCATACATGTATACAAACATACATACATATATATTTATGCATACATACATATATATGTATATATAGATATAATTATTCATTAAATTGTTGCATAATTCCTATCATATTCCGCGTGTATGCGTCAGAATTCTCCCTTCAAAAAAATGTGAATTGTTTTGCCTTCAGAGTATATGAGAAATAAGCTATCCATTATAATTGTAAATAACAATGATTCAATCATCTTTATTTTTTTTTCTTTTCTTTTCTTCTCTCTCTCTCTCTCTCTCTCCCTCTTTCTCTCTCTCTCTCTCTCTTTTTCTTCAATATTATATCAAGGATAGAAATAATGCAACAATTTAATATATTCTTCCGCGATTGACGAATATATCTGTATCCTCTTTTCTCTTTATGATCAGTATACATACCGATTTGTCGATCGGAGGTACAGTTGTATTCGAAAAATAAGTGGTACAATTTCTTTACATTACCACGTAGCTGTTAACTTCGATTTAACACGAAGAAAAAAAAAAAAAAAGAAAAAGAAAAAAAAAAGAAAAGAAGAAAAAGAAAAAGGAAAAGAAAAACGAACAAAAAAAAGAAAAACAAGAAGAAAAGAATAAAAAAGCACAAAAACAAAAAGTAAAGAGAGCAGCGCGAGGAGAACATAATTTAAAAGTTGCGAAGCTTCGGGGCTTTTAAATTCAATCTTAAAAAAGGTTACGAATGGTCGAGAAGAAATAATAAAAAAAAGCATTTTTCGGTAATAAAACGATTTGTCGTGACAACTGATATACCGGATACACGATAATTCGTTTCTTTCTTTTTTTTTTTTTTTTTTTTTTTTTTTTCTTTTGAATGAGAGAACATAGATCGGACATATCTAAATACACATATTTAATTACGTAGATTGTTCGATCGTCGAGAAATATGCACGCGAGTATGAGTATGTATGTGTGTGTGTGTATGTGTGTGTGTGTGTGTGTATGTGCGTGCATGCGTGCTCATACATATGTGTATGTATATGCGTGTGTTTGTGTTTGTTTAGTGAAAAGAAGGGAAAAGGGTGCAAATGCTTAATGTTAAGGCCAAGTTTTCGATTTAACGAGAAAATCATAAGAAAATGAAGAAAGAAAGAAAAAAGAAAAACCAAAAAAAAAAAAAAAAGAAGAAGAAAGAAGATACCTTAGATTATATTTAGAAGTTTTAAATATTAAAACACAGCCGATTACGAAATTCGTTTTTTTGTCCAAAAGACTCTCTTCTATGCTCTTCTATTCGGGTTATTAGAAGCTAACAGAACCATAGCGTAGGATAAATCGATCGACGTCACGTGCCGTTGACCTCGAGAGTTCATGTAGTTACATACGTAGCTACGTACTACATACATACATATGTAGATACGTGCTACTAGAAACCATCAGAGTCACACGGTAACGTGCGACGATCGTCTTGTCCGATCTGATTACATTTAGGAAGGATTTATATCACGCGAGTTTCTAATTTAATCGAAAATGGGTACAAACATTTGATTGAGAATTGCCAAGGATGATTTGAAATGATGTACTTAAAAACAATCATCGATCTTTACGATCATTATAAATACTTTTTCAAGGATATTTATTTGTAAAAAAAGGAAAAGAAAAAAACGAAACAAAACAGAGGAAACAGAGATACTTAAATTTTTTGATGTTCCAGATCTCCTTTATCAGTTCTATTGTTTCCTTTTATTTTTTTTCTTCATTGTCCTTTTTTTCTTTTCTTTTTTTTTTTTTTTTTTCATAAATACCCATTTAAAAGTAATCTCTTAGATTTTGTTTATTCGAAATTAAAGAATAGATTTTTTTTTTTCTTTTATATTTTAATATTATAAACATAGTTGGAGGATCTTAAGAAAGAAGTCCCGGGAACTCTCAGAAGCGTATAGACCATGCTTTGAGAATCATTGACGTAGAAAGAGAGCTTTTTCAGTAGATAAGAAAAAAGAGAAAAAAAAAAAAATAAGAAAAAAAAACAAGAAAAAAAAAATAACAAGAAAAAAGATTTTTCAAAGCCTATGAATTTTTTCCTCCGTGCATTTGATCCATAACGATCTATCGATCTTCGAAGAAATTGAGGAGATAGTCCTCTCTCATGCTCTCTCTCCCTCTCTCCCCCCCCCCCCCTTTCTCTCTCTCTCTCTCTCTCTCTCTTTCTTCGTATATCCACCCTTTTGTCTTTCCTCGTTGTCCCGAGGCGAACTGGCGAAAGGCGATTCTTCAAAAATTAAGGACAATGTTTCCGAGTCGTTTACGAGGGGAAAAAAAATAATATAATATAAAAATAACAAGCTCGTGTTTGGGAAGTTCGTCGATGAAGAGAAGAGTATCGTATGTATAATCGTTCGATGAGACGTTTTTTCGTTCAACGAGAAGTTCAATGAGAAAGAAAAGAACTTATTTTTTCGTAAAAGAATTCTTGTTCCTTTCTTCTTTTTTCGGACTTCTAAATTCTTCGTCGACGAACTAAATGAATTTACGTGATCATTGGTAAAAGTCCGATAATGAGTCAAAAAGGAGAAAAAGAAAGAAAAAAAAAAAAAAAAAAAAAAACAAGAACACAGAAAAAACGAAAGAAAGAAAAGAAGAAAAATGAATTATGAAAGAAAACAATAGTTTAATGTAGACGTGTCAAACTTATTTTACTTCTTCGATCGATTATGCTAATTAAATCATAATCGTGCGTTACCAAGAGAATTTCTTGCATTCGATTTAGTTCTCTTGGAAATTCTTTTTTGTTTTATTTTATTTTTCTTATTTCTTTTTTTTTTCCTTTTTTTTTTTTCTTCCTTTAATTCAATTCACATTCACGTATACGTGTCAATAAAATTATGTCAATAGAACTTTCTTTTTATACTTTACAATATCTTCATGATTACTTTAATGCACTGAGATAATTTGTTTGGCACGTTCTTCTTTAAATAAAATATTTATGTACCTACTTCGAGTGTTACCGATCGACAAGAGAAAAATCAATCGAGCGATTTCATTTTTCGTAGCTTTAAGAATATTAATATCGTAGCGAGAAACGAACGAAGTTATCGTATGAAAAATGATAAGATAGATAGAAAAAAGAAAAGAAAGAAAAAAAAAGAAGAAGAAGAAGAAGAAGAAGAAGAAGAGAAGAAAGTGAGAAAATCGAGGGCCGATAAGCGAGCCGTAAAGATCGTAATCATTCTCATAGTTACTAAAAAATATTATCACATCACTATTTGCAATTTACTGCTACCTACAATTATTACTATACGATTAGCAATTAATAAGCTTTCTTATGCCATTTCTCTATTGTACCACTTATACATTTGACGCACGACTTTTTCGAGAATAAATCTTTATGAAACGCTCCATTTTTTTGTAATTTGGTTGTTCTTTCTCTCGAATCGTGATGTATAAATATATATATATATACATAAATATATATATATTTATACATTTGCAGATATATACATTTTCCTTCTTTTTCTTTTTATTTTTTTTTTTTTTTTTTTTTTTTCTTATGGAAAATCGATCCACACATCGAATTGACAAAACACGAAATATTTCGAGTATCTTCTTCTAATGGAACAATACGACACCCTTTCTTTTTTTCTAATTAAATATTAACTACCTTTATGTTCAACGTATACTACGGGCACTTCAGTCACGAATGAACTATTCTCGAATACTCTTACTTTCCTTAAGAATGTAAAGTCTAATGATAAAACGATTTAATAAAGGGCATACTTGTATCGTGTAAGAAAATATTCGTGATTAACGTTGAATTTTAAAATACATCAAGTTTATAATGAAAATTATGATGTATTATGGATTATACTTTTTTTCTTTTTTTTTTTTTTTTTTTTTCTTTTTTTCTTTTTCCTTTTGTTTTTCTTTCCTTCTTTTTCTATTCTAAATAAATATTTAACGTTTTCATCTTTAAAGGTAAATCTTTTTTTTTTTTTTTTTTTTTTTTTTTTTTTTTTTTTTTTTAAAAAAAGCCAATTATGAACTTCCTACCGAACGTGTTGAAATTTATTATTAACTATATCAACCGTTCTATAAACTCTGACGTTATGCCTTTAGGATATAATTTCAAACATTAAACTGTCTCGTGGCTTAACGCTCGATTAATTGTTGTTTACGCGATAGACCAATAAGCTTCAATTCGATCTACCTTCTCAATTACTTCTTCCATATATACCTCAGTCTCATCTATTTCTCTCTCTCTCTCTCTCTCTCTCTCTCTCTCTACTTGTATCTATCTCCCTTATCTTTTGATACATCCCAAAAGCGACTATGCTAATAGAGTCTTCGTGACGTACTTGATCGAACGCAAAGAAATGGAATTATATTTGAAATCTAGAACGAACTAAGTGAATTACACTTTGGGTGAACGATTAAAGTCTTCTTTACGTTGACGTTATCCGTGTCAGGTTGGCTATTTCGAGCGTTGTAACGTACTCGAAACTGTCTTATAACTATAACGATAGAAAGTGCATTGATATTATCAAAGTGAATGCTTCTGAAGTAGGATGAACGAGATTTCCTCTAATGTCTTCGAGAAAAAAAAAAGAAACGATAGGAGTTTCTCGTTTGATGCTTGTTTACACTGTTGGGATGATTAATTCAATAAAAAAAAAGAAAAAAAAAAAAGAGAAAAAAAAGAAAAGGCAAAAAGGGAAGGAAAGAAAAAAAAAACCAATGACAAAAATAAAAAAGAAACAGGTTCAACGATTTGTTTCTCTAAAAGTTCTAATTGCAATTTCCTCCAGCTTTTATCGATAATACGAGACTACTACCTACTATCGACAATTAGAGGAAATTACGCTCATTCTCGTTTTAAGGAGCACTAATGAAGGATACTTTAAATGCTTTAAATGAAAAACAAAAAGAAAAGGAAAAAAAAGGGAAAAAAAAAAGAAAAAAAAAGTTTGCTTCAGAGATTCTCTCTTCGTTATATATAAACATTTTCTTATACCTTCAAATTATCGATAATTAATCGAATGTCGAGATCGAATTATCGTCAATATTAAAAATAACGTTTAAATATAAATTTGTTAAAGAATTATTTTTAATAACATAATAATTACTTGTTCGTTCATTTCTTCTTTTTCTTTTTTTTTTCTAATCGTTCATTCGAAGATATTTCGAGATAACTATTTATCTTTGAATGTTTAGTGTATTTCTTAATTGTATTTTCAGATTCCAAATTTCACAGCTGTATTTTGCAACGTCACGTGGTTTTCCTTTTAATGTAAACACTTTCGTGAAACTTGTTCGCTTTTAGAGTTCGTAT
Organism: Vespa velutina; assembly: GCF_912470025.1. NCBI lineage: Eukaryota > Metazoa > Arthropoda > Insecta > Hymenoptera > Vespidae > Vespa > Vespa velutina. The sequence continues at coordinate 16,919,448 of NC_062188.1, read as the reverse complement.
TTGAAGGCAACCGAATGGGAAAAACGTATAACACAATCGCAAACGTTTCTTCCGCGTATGTCTTGATCTTCATATTTTCAAGAAGCAAATGGATATCTTTCAAACTTCGTTTGTTAAAGTTTAAATAAACGATTCGATAAAATACCATAATTGGTACAAGTACCTACGAGTTTCGTCGAGAACGTTATATTATCTTTGTCTGTTTATATTTCAAACTCTAATGTTTCAAATGTTTTATTTATAGAATCCAAAACGTGAGGGGATTTATCGGAGTGAAGAGAAAATAGATGCTAGACAATATTTTATTCTGAATAATTCATTTATAGTTACACTTAAGTCCGTAGAAATAAATTACCAGAGTTGTATTAACATTTTGCGAATATTAATCTTTCTCAATCTTAAATCTCTCGGGTGACAGGGCCATTTTTTTTTTCTTTTTTTTTTAAGTGCCTGAACTATAATATTCTCCGTAGTATGGTATACTAATCTTTGCTGAGAAGCAACAGTCTTGAGGAATGCGTACTTTAAAGATACATATATCTAAACGTTTATACACTTGGAGTTGGTCGATTCGTTCAAAATATTTTTGTATGATATTTTACATGGAGTAAATGAAAATCTTCACAAGATATTTTCTATAGAGGATAGAAAGTCATGAGTTTTCTTTTGGTTAGCGGCGAGACAAAAAGAAAAAATAAACAATGAATCTGACATGAACAGTATTTCCTACTCTCTATTCTCTTTCTTCGTAGTTGCTGATTCGGCGCCGAGACGGCTAAAGCCAGCTTGTTTCGGTTTAAATATTTCTTTATGGATGGTGACGTTACGGGAACACGGCATAGTCGAAATTCGAAATCCGTTGTCCTACTTTAACGTAGCGATAGCTATAGCAATTGAGAAAGCTCGTTTCGAGACAAGCATATGAACAAAATGATGACTGGCAAATAATGATTTTTTTTTTTTTTATTATTGATTGGGATATATAAAATGTACTTACTTATCATTCATAAGTATATATTTATTTCAACGATTATATTATGGCTTCACTTTTTTGATTATATAAGATAATAACTTATATCATGGTAAATATTCTCTTTATTAAGTTTTATTTAACTACAGATTAAAATTTTTCATTTATTTATTCATTATAAAACTTGTTGAGTATATCAGATAATCAAATAGTTCGAGCTTTCGAATGAGATGATAAGGCTTAATAAAGACTTATAGGAATATAATTTTCTTGGAAAATCTCTTTTGAAATCTCATTTGGAATTATGGAAATCATATTCTTTCTAATTACGAGATTTAACGCAAGAACGATAACGGATTTATTTTGAGTAATGAACAAGCCCCTTTCTATCGATTGGATCTCCTTTGACATGATTCTAGGAAGATGCAAAAGCATGACTCATACTTCCATGGCATGTATCCAGCATGTTGCCATTTTCATAATGATTCATCTTATAATACTGCCACGTTCAACGATGAACTTTATACAATTAATATTAATTAACTATATATTCATTCTCGCAATTTTTAACAAAATATATTATGGAATATAGATTTTTCATATGTTTTCATTAAAAATACAAAAAAAAAAAAAATAAGTAAAAAAATGTAAACTACGAAATGTGAAAATGTTATACGAATGTGTAGGTGTGTTTAAAAAAAAAAAAAAAAGAAAAAATAAATCATGATTTGGTTATAACTGGGAAAACGAAAATTGTATTCGTCGATATTGGAAATATAATCATACGAAAAAATAATTATTCCGTTAATGACATTTCCAAAGTAAATCAAAAAGATTATTAATTTTTTCCAAGAAGAGAAATACTTCTGAAAATAAGGAATTCAACGATTTTTATTTTATAGTTCGATTATAGATATATTAAAATTATCAAATGAATTTTATTTTGAATAACTTTTATATTTTTTATAAAGAAAACAAATTTTAATATTTCCTCGATCAAAATTCAACGTGTTCCCTCAATGAATATCAATAAAATAAAAAGAGAACATTGGTATATTAGTAATCCTTTTGATATATTAGTATTCCATATAATTAGGATTTTCGATTTTATCTCGTGCTCATTTTCGTAAGGCTCATGCAAATTTCACATTGTAATATTACTAATGAAATTTCCTTTATTACATTGATCTCTTTCGTTTCTATCGATTTCATCGTTTGAACGATGAAACCTCGGAAAAAAGGAAGGCAAAATAAAAAGAAAAAATATATTCAACATTCCTCCGATCAAATTGAAATACATTATGACGATTATCATGATCACATTATAACTTCTTTTTTTATAATTTAAATATCCACTCGAAGTGTCGTTCAATTTATCATAATAATAGCTTTTATAATTCAATGAAATATTTTGACCGAGTTTTCTGTACAAAATAAATGACAGCGTAAGATTTAGATGGATGGAAATAGGAAGACAGGAAGCAAGCTTGAAATCCAAAACTGTACGGAACCGAAGTAGTATAAGGCAGTAATCGATATTTCCTCTTTCTCTCCCTCTCTCTTTCTCCCCTCTCTCTCTCTCTCTCAATCTTTTTCTCCTTCTCTCTCTTCCTTTTCTATCTAACGTCATGAGCTTTACGTTGCGATCAGCAGCGTCCTCCCTCTCTCTCTCTCTCTTTCTCTCCTTCTGTTTTTTCTTTCTTCTCTCTCTTTCTCTCTCTCTCTCTCTCTCTCTCTCTCTCTCTTTGATAAATCGATTCTGATATTCACTATTTCTTAATGGATAGCAAGTATAATACTAGAGAAAAGGTAACGACATGATTTGGACGATTACGCTTGAAAGTTGGTTCCCTTTTACTTCACGGTGCAGAACCCCCATGAAAGCTTTCGCGAACGCTTGCTTTCGAGCGCCCAGGGGAGCCTGTCGCTGGCAAAGGCTGGATATAGTGACGTATCGACCGACGGGGTCACCAGAGGTCACCAAAGTTCATACCGTCTCGCGGTTCACGAACCCACCGACGAAACTACCCTGCGCGCTTCCGCCTCTCGTTAAATCCAACATTTCATTGTACAATTTTTCTTTCCACGCCGATGATCATTACAAACGAGAACGACATTCTGATAAGGGAAGGTATGTACGTGACGATTATCGGAAGAGATATCCCTGTAATATCATTTTTGTTTTACTTTAACATTTTCATGGCCAGATTGCGTTGGATCAACTTGGTCAATTCCTTTTTCTTATTTTTTTATTTATTTTTCGTTCCTTTATGTTTCTTTTTTTTTTCTTTTTTTCTTTTCTTCTTTTCTCTCTTTTTTTCTTTTTTTTTTTTTTTCTTTTGTTTGGACGTTAATTTCATTTACAACCGAGTTCTCTTATCGAGTCTCTTCGATCGCACGATGCATCGTTTTTTTCTTTACTCTCGATTTATAGTCTTTATAATCACGTTTTTTTATTATCTTGGTTTAGAATATTAGTTGGTTAGCATTTCGCTGGTTATACCAAATAAGTATGTATATATATATATATATTGTATATGTACAATATTATGTCGGTATATCTAGGTCTTCGAACGTTTGAACACACGATAGGGTTTATAGAACAGTTATACAGAGTATGTAGATAGGCATGTTTACATTTATCAAGATGATAAAAACATTTCATATTTAGAAAATACATATTTGCATATTTAGGAAACCACGTTCCCTGCTTCGTTCACTGCGAAAATCGATTACCACTGACGTCATCACCAGTATCACTCGATAACAATTCAACTATGAATAAATAATTTTACATCGGTGATACGATTGAAAACCAATTACAATTTTGTTCGTTATATTATCGATCTTTCGATATAGATATATAGATAGTTACTTGTCATCTCGGTAATAATTCTATTGAAGTCGTAACAGGTAATGGTATGTATTAGAAGCAAAAAACGTAACGGACAGTATCAATGCAAATTTCAATTATCGATGAAGAGATTAACATTTATTTTCTATCGAAGTAATTGATAATTTGTCTTATCCCATTCTTTTTTTCTTTTTTATATCCTGTACATAATAAATAACATTATTATGTGAAACGATCATTGTCTTTTCTATGAAAAAAGAAAACGTATTGGAAAAAAAAGGTAGAATAGTAGAATTGAAAAATTGCCAAGTTGAACGATTCATTTCCGCTTTTCTTTTTCATTTCAAAAATGGTAGAGGCGTGGGCATTCTCTCTCTCTTTCTCTCTCTCCCCTTCTATCTCTCTCTCTCTCTCTCTCTCTCTCTCTCTCTATCTATCTCTATTTTTCTTTCTCTCTCCCCGTCGTGTTTCTCTTTATCCTATCAAAAGCAAAAAGAAAACAATAATGGAGCGATGACAAGCCGATCGATCGGTGTTTATAAGCGTAATTATTCACGATTACACGTTTGCAGAATGATCGGGGCCATGCCAGCAGTGGCTGTACGCCATGAACGTAGAAGACAAGAAAAGAGGCTAAAACGACCGAGTCAGCTTTATTTGGGCGGCCAATGGATGCCACCCCTTCAAGGTTCGCCACCTACACCTAGTCCCCACGGACACAATAGTCATCTAGATCCGCTTCCAGAGCTTTATCTTTGCGGCAAGGTAATCTACGTTTTAATCTTTCACAACGAGGACATTTCCGTTTTCTCTTGACCTATTTAAAGTCTTCGTTTTTTCTTTCTTTTTTGTTTTTTTTCTTTTTTTCTTTTCTCTTTTTTTCCTTGAGAAAATATTTCCTCGGGCGAACGAACGAAGAGCGAGATCATTGACACGTATCAAAAAATTTTATTTTACTTTTAAATGATTTATTATAATCGACAATTGGTTTTATAATTTTACCTTACGAAATTAGATTTTATTTAATGTTTAACAATCAATAGCATTGACTTTCTCTTTTTCTCTTTTTCTTTAGATAGATCGATTAAAAAGATTAAAATATTAAAACTTTCATTAAACAGCACCTTCAAAGAATCCTTTAGCATACAAGAGTTATATTCAACGATCATGCGAGGTGAATCATTTTATACACTTAAACGTACCTCAACGCAAGATACTTTATTATATTATTTCAATCGATACACATAAACTTAGAACTCTTTTGTCAATATTTCCAAAGCACGTTCGATTAAAATGAAAATAAATAGTTGAAGAGACGTCATTCCATCGGAATCTTTCGATAGTTTCCTGACGCAATTCAATTTGATTTCCTCTCAACAATTCGCTAGACCTCCTAACAGTGTCGTTATTCGCAGATATCCGGTTTGCACGCAGTCGTAGTGTGTCTGTTATTGGGCGCAGTGGTACTTGTAGTTGGTCTTGTCCAACTTGCCCCGGGGGCAACGACCACCGACCACAGACTTGCTTTACTCATCGCAGGCGCCACTTTGCTCTTACTGGGTAAGTTTATCTTTCGTTAGATTAATCTGTATCTCTCTAGGGCTTTATCTCTTGGCTTTCTCTTGGAATTTATTTTAAAAAAGTATGAAAAAATTTCTGATCCCTTACAACAATGGACCACCAAATAACAGAGCTTTGAAACAACAATACATTTTTTATCCCTCTCTTAGTGGTACTATTATTTTTCTTAGAAAAAAAAAATAAAATAAAATAAAAAAGAATGAAAATGATTGCTTAACTTTTTAGAGGATTCTTTCAAATGAAACCATAACAAAGATCCTTGTCAAAAATAAAGAAAAACTTTGGAACTTTTAGGTATCATCCTGGCCGCCGTAAGATGTTACGTCCTACATTGCGTTCCCCTACCAGCGGATTCACCCGTAGCTACTCCCCTTCCTCCACCGACGAACGAACACCATCATCAGGCGATGGTACCGAGAGGTACTCTCGACCTTTTAGTCGGTCATCAGAATCAGCCGGAAACCGACGCTCTTATGCGAACCGAGCAACATCAGGATCAACAACAACAACAACAACAACAACAGCACCATCATTATCATCATCATCATCAACATCACGGTAACCATAAGAAGAAGCGTAGCTCGCAAAGCTCTTATCCAGACGAAGCCTAATCTTTACATCGTAATTCTGATCTGCGTCAATCAGAGAACAAAAGAGACAGAAAGAAAAATAGAAAGAGAGAGAGGGAGAACGAGAAAGAGAAAGAAAGAGAGACAGAGAGAGAGAGAAAGAGAGAGAGAGAGAGAGAGGGACAGAAGATTAGATAGAGACCCGACGAAATAAGGAACAAGGAAGAGAGAAAATGAATGAACAAAAAATCGTGAAACGGAGAAGTATGAACGAAATAGAAATTGTGAGAATATTAAAGAGAGAGAAAGAGAGAGAGAGAGAGATTCTCCGTCATGTTTAGAAAGTAATAGAAGGAAATCCGTCGAGACATCGTGATGTCTCTTATGATGCCCTGTATATGTACATTGTACTCGATTCTTTTATCTTTTGTAACTTTCTATATATAAATAATGCATATACATATTATACACACACATATATATACATAAAATTATACTATACATATTATATATACGTACGTACCGTGTACTCAGTACTTAACGTTACTGAGGAAAGTGCACTTTTCTGTAAAGTGTATCGGGTGCTCGTTCTTTCAATCTATTTCGATCAATTTCATTCATTAAAAAGTAAGCCATAATTTAGCAAGACAAGATGGGGGAAATAGGAAATAATTAAGATCGATCGATACTTATATATATAATATATATATATATAAGTATAATAAAATATATAAAGATATAACTAAATAAACGGAGTCGATGAAATTATTTCGTTTGGGATAAGAAATCTCAAAAAAAGAAAACAAAAAATAAAGAAAAAATAATAAAGATTCGAAATGGCTCGGTTAATATGGGCACCCTGTACATTAACGACAGAGCTCGTTACCATTATAAAAGACTAAACTTTTTTCTGACAAAACCGATGAAATCTCTGTACAAAAGCGTGTTATATGTATATACATACATACATACATACATATATATATATATATATATATATATACATATACATATACATAGAGTAGAGACGCATATAAAAAATGAAAAAAAAAAGAACACACAAAGAACTCATACGAATTATCGAAAGGATTCGTTCTAATTTCTCAGCACAAGTACCTACATGCTACATATGTATGTTAGGCGAGGATTAGAGAACAAATGAGAGAACGATCGAATCAAGTTTTTGATTTTTTTCTCTTGAGACTAAACAGGGCATGAATAATATGTGTATCGTTTTGATTAGGTACTAAAGAGAGAAACAAAGGATATTAATTAAAGAGCGAGGAAGAAGGAAAGAATAGGAGAAAATAAGTTAGGGAGATTGGACGGACAGTTGGTAATAAATTCCATGTGATTTTACGTGCCAATCTTGGAAACCAATATTCCAATATATTCCACAAGAATACTTCATTTCTTTCTTTCTACTAAGCTCGATTGTTTCAAAGATCTCGGGACTATTGTATCTATCTCGAAATTACAAATGTTAGGAAATCTTTTATCCCGTTTTATTTTAAAACAAATAAACAAATTTTCTGTCTTTCGGAATAAGTACAATTTGAGAAGAACAATCGATTGATACTTTACTATTTATTGTTTTTATTTTTTACTTTTTTTTTCTTTTTTTTTTTTTTTTTTTTTCTTTCTTTTTATCATTATTCACGATTTACGATGAAACGAAATCGAGGAAAAAAGAACAAAAAAGAAAAAAAAAAAAAGAAGAAAAAGAAAAAAAAAAAAGAAAAAAACGAACAAAGCGTTTGATATAATAAGCTTACATACGTCCGACTTTAAGATTATTTATTCGCGTACGTGAAGGAAAAGAGTCATGGGTGGTGTTTTTATTTAGCACTAAGAAAGAAGGATCAAAAATAGATGTCGATATCTATCTATTCGTTTTATTATTAAAAGAAAGGAGGAGGGTTGCCGGTGACGGGGAAAAACAAATTTTACATGAGATTCTTAAATACGCATGAGCGTAGACAAACACACACACACACACACACACACACATACACACACATATATATATATATACATACAAATACGTACTTACAAAGCATCCAACATCGCTCGCATTTTTCAGATACGAGCCTTGTATATACTAAACGAATTCCCCATTTTTGACGTAGGACGATAATATAGGGAGAAGAATGAGAGCAGAATGTTCGAAGAAAGGGAGATATACGAAAGTAAAAATACAAAAGATGAAGGGGAATGAGAAAAATGAAGATTTTATTGTGGGCGAGGAAATGGTTGGGGACCCAGGAGTTAAGAGGAGGATAATAATAATAATAATAATAATAATAATAATAATAATAATAATAATAATAATAATAATAATAATAATAAGTGTCGTTACTTTTAGCTAGGATTTATTGATACGTTTTATCCAGCACTTGCACTCAAACTCGATGCTATTTTATCGAGGATTAAAATTTTAGCATAATGGAAAAAAAATGGGTAAAAAAAGAATAACAATGATGATGATGATGATGATGATAATGATGACAATGATAATGATGAAGACGACGACAATGATGATTATAATGATGATGATGATGATAATGATGAAGAAGACGGAGACGATGATGATAATGATAATGATAATGAAGGATAATAATAAAAAATAGAATAAAAAACGGTATATAAGAATATACAGCAATCTTGCGAGCGCAGCATTATGCGAAATCTATGTGTCTTTCGAATAAAAAATATTTAAATTCTCTATTAACATTAGGATATTTATACTTTTAAGCAGATAGGAATGAAAGAGGGGAGAAAAAAAAATAAATCTTTGCCCGCGTGACGGGAAGACATACGAGACATATTTTATTCGCGAGGAGTATATACATATATATATATATATATATATATATATATATATATATATATGTATTATTTATTCGATTGTCGGATTAAAAAATATCGATCCTTTCGTTGACGAGATATTGTCCAAATTTTTGTAAAACTTTTAAATACATAACTATAAATTTGTTTCGAAATGAGAAATGAATGAGAAAAAAAGAGAAAAAAAGAAGAGAAGAGAAGAGAAGAGAAAGAAAGAAAGAAAGAAAGAAAGAAAGAAAGAAAGAAAAATATTTCATGTGTACCAAAAGTAATGAATATTAATTATTATTCAAATATTGGTGGCTATCTCGTGAAACGGCGATAGGGTCGATTAAAAAAAGCGCTGCCAAATTCGCTTTAACAAATTAATTATTATTACATGACCAACGATCGATAAGAATCGTTCGCGTATCTAACGCAACGATATATCGATCGTAATTTCTCTTTTTTTTTCCTTGTTTTTTTTTTCTTTTTTTTTTTTTTTCTTTTTTTTTCTTTTCTTTTCTTTTTTCGTATCGTCGTTTAAGTAAGAACGTAATCGTATGTATACGTTCGAAATTTTATTACGGTAGCAAAACTTTTCCCATCACGTGGGCGTACACGTTCGACTACCGTTGGGGTCCACTTAAAGTTATTACAAATTTAACGTCATATAAGGTAATTTAACGAAGCGATACGTGCCAGATGGCAAAGAAATTTTCATCAAGGGAATGTCCTCATGTATTCGTCTTTCACGGTAAATTTTTTATTTATTTATTGTTAGCCATCTGGTGCAGTGATATAAATACGTATAAAAGATTGATAAAAGAAGAAGAAGAAGATGAAAAAGAAGTGAGAGAGAGAGAGAGAGAGAGAGAGAGAGAGAGAGAGAGAGAGAGAAAGAGAGAAAGAGAGAGTAAGATGAAAGAGCATATACACTCTAACGTAGCGTTAATTATTATAAAACATGAGTTATTTCTGAAGTTAGTAAGAAATGTCTACTTAAAGATAAGAGAGTCGATATAATATAATATAATAATTAATTAACTATAAGGAAACTATCTCTTAAATTCATTAAATTTTTTCCGAAAAATATCTCTCTTTGAGATTTTTCAAAAAAATTATATCGATTATGGACACTAAAATAGGATCATCACATACTACCTATATAATAAATCTATACTGCTGTGGCATTAAAAACATTGACACGGCATATACTCGAACTTCCGTTTGAAAACTAACGCGTGTAAATACATAGTATCGATAATTTAAGCTCTCTAATGGCAGTTTTCAATGCAATTTTTTTAAAGGGCGTATTTTCCTTTGATCCCTTCTCGATGCGTTTTATCGTTCCTTCCACGATTACGTATAAACGTTGAGAAGGGGGTGAAAGGTGAAACGTTGAAAAACGGCCAATAATATCTAATTCGAAACAGGATCCAAAGCACGTAGAAAAGAAGAGTAATAAAAAGAAAAACGAATTACGCTTATGAAAACGCAGCTTCTTCGAATAAAATAGATTTCTTCCATTCGCCGATATTTAATTATAAGATCTATTCTGATTAAAAATACGATTTTCTTATTTGCATTTTCTACTTATCAAATCTTTTCTTCCAATTTTGTATAAAAAAGATTTTGGATTATAGTCGAGAGTCATCAAAAAATAATTATACGCTCGATAATTCGCAAACGAGTTACCTTGAAACGCTTCTTACGATATATATATATGTATGTATATTTATTCGTCTATATATATATATATATTCGTCCATCACAGCTATATGTATATTTCCTGCGTTTGCTTATATTTAGCAAGTATGAGAACGTTCGTTTCTAACGTAGAATATTAATTATTGCTATCATTATTACTATGATTATTATTATTATTATTATTATTATTATTATTATTATTATTATTATAATAGAATTATTGCTCCTGCCCAGCGTTTTCTGCGAATTAGATTCGAATGGGCTTCGAATCACGACGAGAAAGTGTCACGAGAACTTCTAAGTTGTATCTATGATAAATAAAATAAGCCGCGTATGTACGCGGACTCCTCTCGAAAAATACTTGGATTAGATGCGAGAACAGCTAATCGACGATTAGAAACATTCGTGAGAAGTTATTTTCAATTTGATTATTAATAATTTTATCTTCTTTTTATTTATTATTTTCTAATGTATTTATTTGACGTAAGAGAGATTGATAGTTTGATAATAAATGAGATTAACAATGGAATTCGCATAAATTATTTTTTAATTAAAGCGAACGTTAAAATCGTTGTATGTATATATTATACATTTCGCTAACGCAATCCAAGTGTTCATTCTTGAGTGAGAATGCGCTTAAGCCATATGCGAAGTAATTTATGCATAATATTAAAAAGTAGAGCGATAAAATTAAAAAACAAAAAAAAGAAAAAAAGAAAAAAGAAATAAATACTAGGAAGTATGTACGCCAAGCACAACACACAACTTATATAGTCATCTGAACTCTCTTGAACTCTCACGTGATCTTGTAGTTTCTAAATCGTACTTCATGCGAGCCTATCTTCTTTTTCGCAAAGCATTTTTTCTCTCTTATACATAAATATATATATATATATATATATATATATATATATATATATATATATATATATAAAGGAAAGAAAAAAAAAAAGAGAAAAAGAATCAATTTTAAGTTAAACGTACAGAATTATGGGTTAATATACCCTTTTCAGGGTATGGCAACATACAAAATGGCAACTAATACAAGAGATTTAGAGTTTATTTAAGAAAACAAGAAGAAAATGAAAAAGAAAAACATTCATATTGTGATAATAAGATACTCTTTCCCTCTGCCGCGAAACGATCGTAGTAACATACAATAAAGAACTTTGCGATATTTCAAAAAAATCCATAAATACTGGTATATAATATATATATAAAAAAAAAAAAAAAAAAAAAAAAAAAAAATGCATAAAACGAGGGAAAGTAAACGATTCAGGAAAGGCAATCTCTCGATCGTTATTTTTAATCATTATATACATGCATATGCAATTCTTTCGAAATAGCATTCGCTGACTGGTTATATACAGGTATACGCACGCAATGTTTTGTATATACATACATACGTATACATATATGCATTATACATACAGTATACATATACATATATATATATATATATATATATATATATATATATATATATATTTCTTTTAAAGTACTGTAAGTTCCTCTTATGCAGTTCGGAACTACTCCGTTACTACGATCCGGGCTTTTTACGGATAATCAACATGGATAGCTTTGTATAAGAAGGATTTTAGATTAATCATCGTCTTATCAAATAAGTTATTAACGTATAGCTTTTACGTGAAAGTTGATGTACTTTGTTCGTTTATTATTAGGTATATAAATATATGTATATATATTTTTGAGGATTACCTTTGTTGCAGTCAAAAAAAAATGCAATGGTAACGTTACGATTTTTATATAGATTGTAAAATGAAAATTTAAGATATACTTTCCCATGACATATAATATTATCTGCGTTCGATCATTGCGAAAGATATGAATAAGAAGAAGAAGAAGAAGAAGAAGAAAAAGAAAAAAAGAAAAGAGATGTACCATGTCAGTTACACGTGAATAGCCCCTCCTTAAAGAAACGCTGATGTTGTAATCCTATATGTGATTCTATAGCAAACAGCAAGTAAAAAAGAAAAAAAAAAAACAAAAAAAAAAAAAGGAAAAGAAAAAAAATAATAAACCAAGAAAAACTCTACCGCTATTGTAACTTTCAGAGTTTAATAAAACGTTTTCACTAACAGAAAAGGTCATTTACTGATCTATTAGATATTAAATTAAATTAAAATATATGCACGTATATTTAAATAGACAAAAAATGTTTTGAATATTTTGAAAAATTCAATACGTTTAATGGCGGATTATATTTTCGTATTGATTCATTTATAAGAATGGGAAATCGTCGAGATAATTCTATCTTCGTATCTTTTTCATTCATAACTCGCCCACACAATGTTACACTTACGTCATTCAATCGAAAGCTAATCTTTTGATAATTCGTACTGAACAACTTCCGTTTCTATTTTGAAGTACATAGATACGTATGTACGTAAATATTTATGTATATATATATATATATATATACTTGTATATATGTATGCAAATGTATATATATATATATGTATACATAGAGTATAGGATCAGTAAAGCTTTTATGGATGCCGTATACGCCATCCATTTTCGATGAAACGAAGTTCACACTGGTAAAAAGAATTGGATGAGTAACCTACAGTCGAGGATACAACTACGTCATTGTGGTTCAAATTATGCGATGGTAAAACAGAAGACTGAGGAATATGTTCTTTTATTACTTCATCTTATTTCCTTTAGGATTTCCGTCGTATTAAAAATATAAATTCTTTTCTTTTTCTTTTTTTCTTTTTTTTTTCTACCGAATTATGCCATTTTATTATTCGTAAGTACAAATTTAATTTATCTTTCTGAATAATCCTTATAATAAAAAAACAAAAGAAAATATCTCTTTATTGTATTTTATCAAGATCGTATAAATTTTATATTTAGCAAATTTTGTAATTTTTGTATTTAGTTAATTTAGTAAATAAAATTAATCAGTCTATCCTATCGATCATGTCAAATAAATTTTCAATGATATTGATTCAAAAATTGATTTATATCTGTACGAGAATGTTTGAATTAAAATAATTAATGTAAAATATTTTCAATTAAGTTTTTTACGTTATTTAGTAATCCATAAACACTCGTGAATATGATAGGTTTTAGACATTATTTCGCAATACTTTTACATTTAGCAGCTAGTCGATATAATTAATTGGTCATCGAGGTCGAAGGTCAGCAGTCGCAGACGACCCGAGGTTGTCCCTTGATTTTCTTCATTTTTCTGGAGGTGGATGGCGTTTTACGTTGTAACACGAACGGACGATCCACTTGGTTGATCGAGGTCGAACACGAACCCAAGTTGTTCTCTTTTACTGCGTTCGCATTGTCCTTTATTCACTTGGCCCTTCTCTTTGAATCTCTTTTACAGGACACAGAAAGAGAGAGAGAGAGAGAGAGAGAGAGAGAGAGAAACAGAGAAGGCGGAAGAGAGAGGAAAAAGAATAAAAACTCCAAATAATTCTAATAATTTTTCTTAATTAATTTGTAACACATTTCTTTGATAACGTAATAGATCATTTGATCCTTTATACGATGATCAATGGTCGGTAAATTCAAGTAGCAGTTTATATTTATTTACTATATATTTCTTGCACGTGTGGGTACACGAGTATACGATAGGAATGCGACGAATGTTTACAATGACGGAATCAATCGTAATATTGTGTACACGTGAATGTACCGTCTGTGTAGAAAATATTTTACAAAAGAAATTGGAATGCTAGATAACCAAAAGGAAACCAGGAATCCTGAGGGTCCTGATGCTAAGGATGAAAGGTTAAAGATGTGTGCATGCGTGTCTGTGTGCGTTAACTCGAAAAGAGGTGGTATATGAAATGGTGGTGGATGAAGAAAGAAAGAAAGGAAAGAAGGAAAAGGAGAGAGAGAGAGAGAGAGAGAGAACGATGTGGGAGTGAAAATGTAGGAGAGAAGAGAAGGAGGAGAGTCAGGTGAAGCTCGGTATGAAGGTACCTTCGGCACGAGGCAAATGGGTGGCAGAAGGGTGGTTTATCGACCAGGACGCGAACCTCGAGAAGCTCAGTATTCGCGGGACCACCACTCCGTTAAAACGGTCGCGCGCTAGACAAACATTTTCCGTGATATCTTTCTCTTCTTTATTTGCCTTGTAACAAAGAGAGGAAGAAGAGAAGAATTAAGAAGAAAGAAATAATAAAGGAAATTCAAAGAGAAGATCAAGGAGTGTCCGATGCGAGTATCATCGAACTTTTAGACCATCTTTCCTTGGTGAAGCGCGCGAATTTTACAAAAGGAATCACGACGCAGAGATAAAAGCTCTTGCTCATCAAAGTAAGTAACATCTTGAATGACAAATTAGTTATAATAATTTTTAATTATGGAAAATAAGATCGTCGTAATTTCGTATCATACAATGTTGAAATATTTTCTCGTATTAGTCCGATATTGTTGTTGATTTGTCAGCTGTCAGAACGAAATGTAAATAAGATATTTAAATTTTCCTGTAAAAATGATATAGATATATAAACATGCTTATGATTAATGATTAATTTCCTTTTTTGACTCATAATATTCGTTGAAAGTTAAGACAGACGGTGGCGATGATCGTTCGCGTGCATTAGCCTTGTGTACTTTTGCACGTAGACATGCGAATCTCATTAGAATAATTCAAGGAAGACTATCCTATATATTTGAATTTTTTCGTTTCTCGTAATTCACGTTCACGGTATTACGTAGGTTGGTATTGAAAACTCAAATAGATGATAATTTCTTTCAAATTCAGGACGTTAATCCAATCGATTTTTTATCTCCAATCGCTTCCCGATCTTTTCTCAACGATCGAGTGACCCAGTTGTTGATCGCTTACTCGTCGCGGGTTCGCGAGATATTGTTGGATGACCTATAGTGACCCATTTATCTGAAAGTTTTAATGAACCGGTCTAGGAACTCTAGTTTTCATCACGTGCATCGCGAATCCCCTATAGACCAGTTGTGAAATAATAACATTCTCTGAGTTTATCTCGATATTTCGATTATGAAATTATTATGCCAATAAACTATTTTAGATTTAATAACAAACCTGATGCATTTCATTTTATGTATATCTTTTATATGTATATCTTCAATATATCTTTTATATATCAGATGAGATGAAAATTCCAACGATCAAAAGTTAGAAAATTTTCAAAGATAGATTTTGTTTGATAAGATTCCTAGTTATAATATACGGATAATATGTATAGATATGTATGGATATATATATATATATATATACATATATATATATATATATATATATATATAAGGATAATATAATCTAAAGTATATAGAACGAATACGTAGGGGTGCAGCGACCCCGATTACCAAATCCATCTCGTCCGATATAGCTGGACGTCTCTGGAAGAGAGCCAAGTCAAAGTCGCAATCGCATTTAGTAAGAACGCCGACCGTGAGTCAACGTACGTAGGGGAGGCTCTGGAGCAAAGACGTTTCCATAAATCGTCGTTGCTCCCTTTATGAGTGCTCTAGTATTTCAAATTGATCGATAAATAGGTCTTCTCGATGGATTCGTTAAGAGAGAAAATGATCATAAAAAGAACAGCCCTTCCAAGAAAAGGAAAAAAAAAAAAACGTAAATCTTTTACATTTAGTGGTATTTCGTTTAAAACAAAACAAAAAAAAATAAGAAAAGAAAATATAAGATAACATGAAAAATAGTTTTGCAAAGGAATAGAAAATTACGTTACTTCGAAATGGATCCTTCCACGAGGTGGTTCACGCTGATTTATTATTTCCATGCTCAGCACGAAAGAGCCAAGGATGCAGCTTGACATCCTCCCGGCGAAAAGGTGAACCACCTTGATGTCGTGCTGCCTTCGATAAAACCTGACTTGCATGCGCCATGCGAAGTCACGTATTTGCATAAATAATACCCCGGGCCATTTACTTTTATCGTTGAGACTGCACCCTCGATAGGTACTTTAATTGGGCATAGGTACTAAGAAATTTCGTAAGAGACGAATTTCGTATGGAACGTTAACTTTCGGGTCGTTAACTCGCACGCAGATTGTAAATTCCTACTGTATTACGCATTTCTAATCGTTCTTCAAATCTCTTATCTTACATTTTTAAATCGATTTCTTGAGAAGAGATAGGTCAACGTTAAATTATTCTAGCTGCTACATGAAATTAAGCTTTCTATGAGGTAGGTTGAGATACTTTACGACTGTTTCGCGTTAATTCCCTATTCGGCTTTGAAATCATTCTTTCTCTCTCTCTCTCTCTTTCTCTCTCTCCTATTTTTTCTCTTTCTTTGTTTCTTTTGAATTCATTCTTGCGTCATTCAATCTGAGTATAAAGACCCGCCAAAAGGCAGAGTCCAAACAAAAGGCTTTAAATTCTACTGGTGGATGATAAGTCAGAGTGTTACAGGAATGCTACTTCCTTTTGCTAATTCTTCGTGAGCGCTCATGAAAAAAAGAAAAAGAAGAAGAAAAAAGGAAAAGAAAAATAATGAAAAAAAAAAAAAAGAAAAAAAAGAAAGAAGATAGGGGATTAATTAACGACGAATGGTACATTTTTGTATGTACATACATGTACGTGTCTACTTATCTAATACGAAAAGAGGAACACATTTTTAATACGAAGTACGAGCTCTAATCCAGTCTCTTCTTTCTCCGTACTTTCTCGGACTCTCAAAGCTCTCTTGGCGGAGATCCAAAGCTTAGGGAGCAGCGAACTGGTTGCACCTTGTGGTGTGTCTATAGCCGGCCTTTACTACTACTCTCTCTTTCTTTCTCTCTCTCTCTCTCTCTCTCTCTCTCTCCCTCTTTCTTTTTCTCTGCGTTTGGTAGTGCACATGCAGCTGCAGCCATGACACCGGGAACCAGGCCACTGTCCCACTTTACGCCTTTCCGTGCAATAAAGGTTACCTCTTCGTCGTCGTCGTCGTCGTCGTCGTCGTCGTCGTCGTCGTCGTAGTTGTCGTCGTCGTCGTCGACATGACGTACACGTAACCAACTTCTTACGAGGCTCGTTTTAGTGTGAATCGAAAATCAGTAACGTTGAAAATCTATAGAACGAAGGACATAGTATGTTTGATGGAATTTACTAGTAGTCTAAAAGAGATAGAGATAAAGAGAAAGAGAGAGAGAGAGAGAGAGAGAGAGAGAAGAGAAAAGAGGAGAGAGAGAGAGAGAGAGTTTCTAAAAAGATATTTACATTATTAGAAATAAACTTGAAATATTTCATGTCGAGCAAACAAACACTTTTTAATGTAACGAACAAATTAGATATTCTTAGATTCCAGACGGTAGATAATTCCAAGGGTTTTCCGTCTAAATATCGCCAAAAATATCTTTTCCTTTTTTTATGAAAATTTATCATTGTTTGTCTTAACGATCTAACAATATTATCATTTGAATTATTTAAACGTGAGAGAGAGAGGGAGAGAGAGAGAGAGAGAGAGAGAGAGAGAAATATTTCGTGTTACCATGAAACAAAAATCATAGGAATTAATCAATAATATTTTTTGATGGATTATCATACAAATGTATGGAATTCGTAATTATGCGGAATG
Organism: Vespa velutina; assembly: GCF_912470025.1. NCBI lineage: Eukaryota > Metazoa > Arthropoda > Insecta > Hymenoptera > Vespidae > Vespa > Vespa velutina. The sequence goes on along the minus strand of NC_062188.1, from coordinate 16,901,389 downwards.
TTTAGGGAATACCTACACATGTACTTATATGTACACGTGTATGTATGTATATATATATATATATATATATACATACATATATACATAAAAATATATATATATATATATATATACAGATACACTCTTATATACTTCTACGTGCGTCATGCTTAAATAAATACTGTACTTGCACGTACGCCTTGTCGCATACAATTTTTCATCAGTATATGTAATGGAGTATACGTGGGACATAAGGTTTATCATTGACGCCCCCACAAATGTAAATGTAACGGAACGGAACTCTAATAAAGTTCATTGGATCGTTTAAACGAAATTGCACTTGACGATCTCCAATGAAACAAACGTCGTTTATATTTCTCTTCTTTTTTCTTCCTTTTTCTCTTTTCTGTCGCTCTATAAAAACGCGCAATATTTTTCTTAATTATCATTCACGTCTACGTTATAAAAGTATAATTAATTGCATTAAAGTCGATCAATTTGAGAAGAGAAAGAAAAATAATATTCTACGTGTAATATCCTAATAACAAATATTATTGAAAAATATTATTCCTTCCTTTTTTTTTTTTTTTTTTTTTTTACACGCATAATTATAATTTCGAAGAATCGATACATCTGTTCGAGATATTAAAAGGGTTGAACTCAAGGCTAACGCGTCCGCGTTATAATCGTGCTCTTGAATCTTACAATGGTAGCAACTAGATTTCTCGTGACGAGCACATACACGCATATACATATATGTAAAGAATTTGCATGTTAATCGGAAATAAAACATTTATTCGTCATTACAATAAATAATTCTATTATCTTTCTTCTCAATTCGTCCTTCGTATGTATTTTAAATATGACAAACAATAATCTGTAAGATTATTAAATTAATGAAATACCTGTTTCGAAAGAAAAACAAAAGAAAAATTTATATAGAGAATGGAAATATAATGACGAACTGTCTATCATCGAAAAGCCTTCAGAAAACAACGTCTCGAGTCTCGTATTCGATACTATTATTGTTAAACAGGATCGACACTTCGTACTACGTAACAACTTTGCGTACTTAAGAAGTCCTTCGATTAATCGACGTTCCACGACGGGTGGATTCGTAAAAATAAAGTAAAAAAAAGAAAAAAAAAAAAAAAAAAGAAAAAATGTGATTAATGTTTGTGCCGAATATGTCATTTATCTTGTTCAAAAGGTGCAAAGGTTGATGTAACGTTGAATAAATCCGACATACGCCTACGCTGTAAAGGCGAGATTATTGAATATACTAGATCTCTATTTATTCCAAATTCGAGATGGTAAATTCAATTGCAAAGTAATAGATCAATGATCATATTATTCAGTCTAGATTTATCGATCAATCAAAAATACACGAGTATCGTTCGGAGAAGGTCGAGTTTCGAGAAGAAGGAAAAAGAAAGAAAAAGTGAAGAAAAGTAAGAGAAAGAGAGAGAGAGAGAGAGAGAGAGAGAGAGAGGAAGGGAAGGAGGGATGGGGGTAAGGTGGTCTCGTTAAGAGACTGGAAAGAGAACGATCGATGAGAATGAGGCGAGTGGTGGAAGGACGAGAGCGCAGCGATAGTTTTCTGACAGTGCAGCTGCACCCCTTGTGTGCCCTGGCTGTTCGATAACCGAGGTGCAACGTCCGCTGGCCCCGAGAATATATCTAGGCCATCACTACCACCACCACCAGCACCACCACCACCACCACCACTACTAGCAGTGCTAGCAGCAGCAGCAGCAACAGCACCAGCAGCAGCAGCAGCAGCAACATCAGTGGTACCAACACCATCACCACCCACATCACACCGGCTACAATCTACTTTAACTCGACAAGTAACGACACATACTAAACGAGTAACACTCACACCTGCTGCCTGCACTTTCAATATAATAGACCGATCCACGTGTCTCATGTATGATGATGCTTTGTCAACCGGCACCCAGCAGCCCTGACAACAACAAGCTCTCCCTTTGTTTCCTCCATAAAGGAATATACGTATATAAACGAGAAAGGAAGAAAGAAAAGAAAAGAAAAAGTTGCACGAGGGAGAGGGAGAGGGAGAGAGAGAGAGTTTCCGACACAACTAAGATGGCGAAATTAATTCAAGGACACAACTAGGAAAATCTATTCCGATCGATAAGCAATTCTTACGATGCTTTCATCGTGTATTCATCGATATCCTCGACCCGTTGCCTCCTTCGAAGAGAGAAGGTCGATAACTCGATGCGTACAACATTTTTTTTTCTTTCTTAGATGCCAGGACCTCGGTTTATTATCGGAAAAAGTAATTATCGCCGGGAAAATTCGTAACTATTGACTCGGGAAGCTGCAACAAGACCTCCACGAGAGCTTGATTTATTTACTTCTTTTTTTAGCTTCATTAGATTCACTTGTTGTACGAGAATAGCGTTGAAATTGTATTTTGTTCAATTAAATCGTATATTGTTGGATTAGATTCCGCGATATTTTTTGGTTTTATTGAAATTTTTCTCTCTTTTTTTTTTATGTGTTAATATACTTTCTTTCTTTCTTTTCTTTTTTTTCTCTTTTTTTTTTGTTTGTTAAATTCGAAATAAAAAATTTTTCAACGAGTTTTTGTCTCTTGAAATCTTCCATTTTTTATTTCTTTACAATAATGATGATTTACTAATGACTACCATAGAATAGAAAATATAAAGAGAAAAATATGAAAGAGGTAATGGAAGGGAATGAAAATGTAAAAAAGAATAATAAAGCTGAGAAGACGTTAGTGGGCGTTAAACTCCCATCGTCATAAGAATCTAAAATATAGAAAGTTGTTGAGGTTTAAGAAAATCCAAAAGGGAATATCGAGATGTAACGTTTGCCTGTATATGTATATATATATAAATCTATCGAAGACTCGACACTGTTTCTTTGACCTTTTACAATGTCACGTGCAACGGATACGAAATAGTTCGATCGGAAAGATGTATTCTTTTTACCTTTATAAAATCGTTTCACGCAAGAAAATCCGCCGATGACATTTTCTCTGATGAACCAAAAAAATTCTTACGATGAGAGTCTGTTATATAACATTATAATCGACTTCATATATAATGGCATTGATCGAAACAGAACACGTAACATTCTGGAATATAACCCGCGAAACGAAGTCATCAGAGTGAAACTAAAGATTCTACCCTCCTTAGTAAAGCCCCCTACTTGCTCGTGCATCCGTTAAAGCTGTTCCACTTTCCACGTCGAGCGTGCAGCTCTTCGATAACCCTGGATGATTTACACCTTGGTTTGTAGGTTCTATTATTTCAAGCTACATATTTTGAATCGAAATACGAACGATATATATTCCATTAGAATTTAGATTTCCAAATTTTCATTGGCTAATATCGTCTTTAATCAATCTTTGAACAATCTATGGCTAATCATTATTTATTTATTATACATACATACATTATATATATATATATATTATTATGTAGAACATAGTACAATTAGATATTATTCAAAGAGAAAAGAAAATCTATAAAATAAAATAGATTTATAAATTAAAAGAAAAGATTCTTTTTCCTTTTTTGTTCCTTTTTTTTTTGTTGCTTTTTATAAATGAAAAGATACATTTAAACTAAATGATTTCAAAAAAAAAAAGAAATAAATAAAAGCCGCACGAAGGGAGACCAGGAAATTAAACAATTATAGGATTATTCAATAGTTGTCATTCATATTGGTTCTAATGACGTTTATTCTCGTTAAATTACTCTTCCTTAAGAAGCAAAAAGTAAAGATTCTTAAACGTATTCCAATAATAGTAATCGTGTTTATAGGATGATTACGGCATTACCAGTTCCATCTGTAAAGGTCTTCCACAAAACTTATTATCAAGAGAAGGGAACAAGAATAGGAAATAGCCAACCGGGAAGTCCATTGGCAGAAAGCGAGGCAGTTTTAGCATTGGTCGACAAAGAACCTCCTGAATATTATTTTTGTGGAAAGGTAAGTGAAAGGATTATTCCTTCTTATTATTCGAAATACCAATATCTTCAGTCTTTATCAAATTACTTTGTACGAGAATATTTCAATTAATTTTACGCCCACACACATATTAAATTCATGAACTATTATAACGATATAAACTATCATAACGATACAACGGAACAAATATTTTTCAATTATGTCTGACTAAGTTAAATAATTATAATGGAAAATTTATTGTATTATTAAAGAATAATAAATTATATTCTATAAATAATTCTATAAATTGATAATACATTGTGAAAATTTAATCAAAGTAAATCTCATTTAAACCTTCTTAGACATTAACAATAATTATATCAAAGCTCTTTTTCTTCATCTTCTTATTTTATTCTCTCTTTCTTTCTCTCTCTCTCTCTCTCTCTCTCTCTCTCTCTCTCTCTCTCTCTCTCTCTCTCTCTCTCCCTATCTGTTTCTTCAATAACGGAAATAATAGATCCATGATTATAAAGGTTAAAAATAACGGAAGGGCATTCAAGATCGTAGGTTTCAAACTTAGAAACAACAGAGTTTTGTTTACATTCAAAAATAAAATTCTTTAAGATAATATTATAGTCAAGGTTTTTGAAGATCTCTATATTAAAACGAGAAACATATTAATTTGCGTATTACTCCTTCTCTCCTTCATTTTTTAATTTCATTATCGATCTTAACTTGCTTCACATTTAGAATTTTCCAATATGATTATAAATTCTTTGTTATTTGTTGAATGTTTGCCGAAGGAAGATAAAATAATATGTCTGAAGAATACAAAAGATTTATTATTAAACTGGATAATCTTTCGAATGATTTTAATCGATTATTTTTCTTCTTTATTTTTTTGATTAAAAATTAATTGAATAATTATTCTCTAAAATAAATATATTATATATATATATATATATATATATATATATATATGTATTTACTTTTACTAAAAATAAATTCTCAAGTATTTGCAAGACTTTCGAAGGGATTAAATCTTGTAGGGCATTATTTTTTTTTATTGTAAGTTTAAAAAAAGCACTACCATGAGTCAATCGATATTCGATTACTACGTTATAGTAATTTTATGTTATTGACGATGGGTTTTATACGAAAGGGCGGAAGATTTTTGTGACGTCATTCGATCTTCGTAGGCGTTGAGGAAAGAGGGGATGAAAGAATTCCGTGTATAATTTAAAAATACGAGATATAACGGGATTTTAATATAATCTTTTTCATTTTGATACAGCGAAAGTTATTTATCGACATTTGAAAATAAATTTTATCAGTCGACTAATGCCTCTCGTAATTCTTTACAATAAGTTGTAATTATTTGCAATAGTTAATTCGATTAAATTGCCTTTATTATCTGCGATTCGAATGTACAAGATTCTTCTAATTGAAACAAATAAAATTAATTTCCCGTTACAAATGGCTTAGCTTAGTGGAATAACACCGATGAAGTGTAAATTTAAACTAGCTTTAGCATGCGATGTCCAACGAGTTGAGCTCGTTCACATTGACGATCTATATTTTGAATAAAATCCAATAACCTTGACCTTGGTACTCGATAACGAAAAGTCGAAGGAGAAATTCGATGCTGGAGGAGTAACCGAGCGAAGAACGCGACAAAGTGCTGTTCGTATCGTGATAGCTATAAAACGCTCTCTTGAGTTCGTAGAACGAAATTGATCCCTCGAGAGGAGTTACTAGAGTTACTCTTGTCTTTTTTCTGATAAAAGATATCTTCAAATTATAAGTAGAAATTAAGATAAAAGTCGCTAGATTTTTCAAACGAAATAAAAAAGATTTAATCGTATATATATATATATATATATATATATATATATATATATATATATATATATATGTATGTATGTATTTATAATTACTTAATTAAAACAATGTTGTTTTACGAATTATACATATTCTCACGTATAAAAGTAACAATTATAAATTGGAAGAAAGTAATAATTACATGCTGGTTCGTTGCAAAGTTTAAAGGGTAGATCAATAACAGGGAATATGTTGATCCATGCTTTTATAGGGTCGAGTAAGAGTTCTCGTAATGTAATTACTTCGTGTGTTCATAAGATTTTTTTTTCGCAAAGATAACATTTATAATATTTTTTCATTTAATGAAAATATAATGAAATAATTTAATGAAAATATAATTATTCAAGAACTCACAACTCATATATATATATATATATATATATATATATATATATATATATATATATTACCTGTCTTTGTTATACCATCATTACATCACCGGCATCATTATATACATATAAATATATGTCATAAATATTGTATATTTTAGAGAATATTCGTTGGAAATATTCACAGGTAAATTCTCTGCACGTTGTCGTGGGATCTTTACTTTTTGGAGCCGTTGTACTCGTCGTCGGGTTAGTTCAGCTTGCACCTGGAGCCGAAGCCGCACAAAATTCGGCCGTATTAATAGCGGCTGGATGCGGCCTTCTCGTAGTTGGTGTTTTATTGGCGCCTCTTCGAGCTCTCTGTATCAGAAGACAAAAGGCTGTTCAAAAGGAGGGTACACATCAGCGAAGTATCACCAGCATAGACAAACTACTTTCTCAAAACAGGTAAGTTTAAGATAAAAGTTATTCGATAAAAATCAAAATTATTCAAAAAATTCATATTAATTATTTAACAATATATAAAATACATACATATGTGTATTATAATTATAATTAAAATAGTATGAAAAGAAAATTTTCATATTTCGTAAATTTAGATTTGTTATTGTTAGATTATTGTTAATTTGTTGTTATTTTTGGTGAATCATTATCTCAGAGATTTCACTGTCCTGACACCGGACGAATTGGAGGATCTCGTAGGAAGGCCGGCCTCAAGCTTGGAGAACAACAAAACGAGTTCGAAACAAGTTCGAAATACCTAGGTATTGTCAGCCTCGAAGAAGGCAATGCCTTCGTCGCCGACGTGTTCGAACACAGCATCCTCATCTACATCACCAGGAACGAGCTCCTCCATTCTTTACACTCATCGTTTCGACTCACGCGAGCACAGTCTCGTTTGAAAGAAAGCTTGAAGGCTTGATCAAAGAGAGCTTGGAAATCATTCGATCTCCATTTTATCGTTTTTTGCTAAATTGGAAAAGAGTGATTGGATTAAAAAGAGAAAAGAAAATTACGACGACGACGACGACGAAGCACATAAAAGGATAATTCATTTAACAATTAACGTTACTATATTCGATCGTCTAATGATTTATTACTCAATTTTCTCTGTTAGTATTACGCATCTAACGTGTAATACTATCTTCGTTTACGACCAATTGGCGTCTTACTTGATTATTATTATGGTTTCGGGTCCAACGTGGAAAAACGTACGTTTCTGATATATCGATCTATTATCGGCACATTCGTATTCCCATTGGTATATAAACCGAATCGTTCTACGTCAAACGATACAATATTAATTAATGCAATATTATTAAATTCTCAACATTGTATTTTTTACGCCGATGAATACAAAAAAAAAAAGGAAAAAAAAATTCTCTTCTACGAAAGTTTCGAAATTTTATCCCAATTATTTCCAAATTGATGAGACTTTTAAATTAGATAATATTATTTTTACGCAGCTCAATTAAATCGACAGACAATTACAATTTCACAATAATTCAAGTGAAAAAGTTAAAATAATGTAAATCAGTTAATTGTAAGATAAACAGAATTGAGTAAGTCTGTAATATTAATAATAATAATAATAATAATAATAATAATAATAATAATAATAATAATAATAATAATAATAAGCACGCAGGGGCCTAAGCCTAATACCTATCAATAATTTAGCTTATGAAATAACGGGGATAATTTATAAATTGCATAAATAAATCGTTTCCTTGCATTTGAAGTCATAAACATTTCATCGTTAAATCATAAATGCAGTCAGCTGTTATTTCAGAATACTCATCAATTCAGAATGATCTATGAAGATAAAATTAGATTCAGTCAAAACATAGAGCCCACTAAAGTTGGCAAGTTTAACTTTTGAAATCGATTGAAAATCGAATCGATTGACGTAGAATGGCTCGGACAGAGAAACGATACGTCGATGATTTAAGATAATTTGAGATTAAAGAGCGGGTTTTTTTCTTTCCTTCAAAAAAGAATTCATTTCATATAATAAAGTCGCTTTAATATCGTCATCATTGAACGCGAATATTCATGAATGAAATTTCTTTTTCGAAGAAAAGAAAAAGGGAAGAAAGTAACGCGCTAATTTGGCAAGGGTAGTCAATGATCGACCAATCAAAGATTGACTTCCCTTCGTCGTACGTTGTTCAAGTTGCGGTCCACTCTTTGTGTTCCATGAAAAAAAAAAAAAAAAAAAATAAATAAAAATAAAATAAAATGTATCAAAAAAACAAATACAACAAAAAAGAAGAAAAAAAGGGGAGAAAAAAGAACGAAGGTATTCGTCATGCATTTAATCGAACATCTTGAAAGAATCCTTAAAAAAAAGTGAATTAAACCATTGAACGAGATGAGATATGACATCCATATACATATATACATATAAATAATATATACACTATACGCGAAAGAAGACACGAATAACGACATAATCATAAAGTTAAACGAGATGTAGCGACGTAAGTGTATACATATTTCTCGTATTGTAATTTTTCTAATGGGATTTCGCGTATGTAACGTTTCTCCGATAGAAAACTGAGAAACGTATTTTCTGTTTCAAAATCGTTAGAATTATGCGCGCGCCCACGCGCCCGCTCTTAACATACATATATTACAATATATATATATATATATATATATATATATATATATATATATATATATATATATTATTTCCATCGTCAACGGAAATAAATTCGATTTGACGATAACGCGGAAAAGATTTCATTTTCTTATTCTTATTATTATTACTACTTGTTATTATTATTGTTAACGTGTTTATCGTTCTTTATTCTTCGAGATAACGTTGAATTTTGAATCGTACCTATCTTGAGAAAGAAAGTATGTAAATTTATCGGCGAAAAAAGAGAAAAAGAAAAAAAAAAAAAAAAGAAGGAAAACCTTGTTATTCCGTTCAGTTTCGCCCACGCCAAAGTCAATTTGTAGGAACCCTTTGTGCATCGAAATAACATATATAAAAAAAAAAAAAAAAGAAAAAAAAAAAATAGAAAAGGAAATAGAAAAAGACAAAATCGATCGATCCTCTTGCAAAAAACAAAACGTCGTTACATGAAGGGTTTAATGAAATCGCGTTCGAACTCGGAATAATCCATATTACAATCCCGTCAAGATATAAGTCTGAGCAACTGCCCTTATTAAAGATGTCGAAGAAGAAGAAGAAGAAGAAGAAGAAGAAAACGAAGAAGAAGAAAAGAATAGAAAAAAAATAAAAAAAAAAAAAAATAAAAAAATAAAATAAAATAAAATAAAAAGGTATATGATATATACGGTGTATAAATAGTATATCTCGTGATATGCCGCGACGATCGGATCTTTACTTTCACCTTGTAAACGATCGTTTGATAAACTCTTACTTTCGCCATAATGTCAAAATAAGAAATTTGTTTAGATTAATGCGAAGATCTTCTTTATTTCGCGTAAGGAGAGAAATTTAATATGGGAGAAAATGTATGACCATTTCTATCGTCGATGTGTCACGTGCCTAGTAGCAAAGATCGTTAAATTATTTATCGCATTTTTCGAAAGACACGAATTCGCCTTCATCGTGCTTAGCGAAGATAAATGAAAATAATAGATAAATAGTTTAGAGATGCAAATGAAAGCGTTCGCTTTAGATTAATCTTACTTTATCAAGTTCCTGCGAGATTATTATAAAAATGATAAAAGGAGCTTCGGCGATACAATCTTTTCTAGCTTTTAAGCTGATTTTTTAAAAGGGAAAATAATAATAATAATAATAATAATAATAATAATAATAATAATAATAACTATAATGGAAAAAAAAGAAAAAAAAAAAAAGAAGAAAAGGAAAAAGAAGAAGAAAAAATATTAAGTGAAAGATTAGCTCGAAGATAAGCTTGTAAATGGCGACGAATTCGAATTCGAACTCGACGAACGGTGATCCTTCCTTAGCTCGTATTCTCGAGTTAAGAAAGTATTAGCCTTTTTGGAATATACAGGGATAATAAATAATAATGGGATAATAAATGCGACGAATGGGAAATTAAGCTAAAGAGATAGGTATCCGATAATATGCAGGGTGAAACATTTTAATGGGAAATATCGAACGTCTCTTTCCTATTTATGGGTGTACAAAAGAAAAAGAAAATAAAAAAGAAAAAATATTTCTCTTAGGGAAAAGTTATGACTTTTGGAAATAAAATTAAAATATTTCCCTACATTGCTCATTATTTTCCCCCATTAAGGAGGATCTTTAACGTTCGTCCATAAACAAAACGAAAGATCTTTCGACGTTCCTATTTAAATAGTTCACTCTATACATATATATCTACGTCCGAATAAACGAACGTAATTATGGCTCTAAAATCGATCCGTTAATCTTAATCTGATCGATATCTTCGATACCTATTATTATGCATTGTTCGAAGTCGAATTTTATGCTTTTGAAAGCGCACAAGTTTTCAAAGTTTGCAAAAATTTCAATAGATATCGCGCCAATTCTTTGCGCTAATTCATTTCTCTCATCACACTGCGATAATTTTTTTTAGAGACGTCATGTAATATTTTAAAAAAAGAAAGGAAGAGAGAGAGAGAGAGGGAGAGAGAAAGAGAGAGACAGAGAGAAAGAAGGAAAAGGAGGGACAGAGAGAAAGAGAGTGTTAGGGCCTTTGTTTTTACAAGGATCGTAGATAAGAATTTTTCACGTTAGAAAATGAAATTTCTGACGTACTTATGTATATTGAATTTAGATCTTTGAATTTGTAAATTTTTCTCGCCGACTCTACGATCCCGATCTCGACGTCCTATTAGAAAAATATTAGATAACTTGACGTATATACATATATATATATATATACGTCAGAAGATGAACTTTGATGTCGAAAATTTTACGACGATAGAATATATCAGCGTGAGATGAAAGGGAAAATTAAAAAAGATTGTATTTCATTCACGCTAGATTAATGAACCCACAACAGTGAAACATACCGAGACGATATTCGTATTGTTTAATGTGCTTCATATATGAAACATAAATCGATGTTTAAGATGTTTAAATGTATAGACAGAGAGAAAGAGAGAGAGAGAGAGAGAGAGAGAGAGAGAGAGAGAGAGAGAGAGAGAAAATAACTCTTAGACATTAAGTTTTAATTCTTATCGTAGAACGCTAAGAACGTTAAGAGAAAGTTAATAAAAAAGTGAAAGAAGAAAAAGAAAGATGTATGTGATCGAAACTGTCCTAATCATTATTATGGACGAAAAGAGCGTTTAGAGACTCTAGAATTAGAATCGACTCTAACTCGCGATCGCTTCTTTATATCATAGGAACACGTACAACGTCCTTTCTAATATTTCATTTCGCTTCGAGCGATTCTCACAGAGACGTGCGTTATTCATTATCGATAAGGAAAAAAAAAAAAAAAAGAAAAAGAAAAAAAAAAGAAAAAAAAAGGAAGAAAGAAAGAAATTAAATAATAATTAGAGAATGACGAAGCAGAATTTCAGCGTGAATAAAACACGGAAAAGCGACGAGTGTTATCGGTATATTATTATATATCTTATTAGAAATGCGATAGTTTTTTAATAAATTCGTCGCACCGCTCATTATATGATTTCAATCAAAAGTTTTTGGTAAAATCCTCGCTCCTGGTATAAAATGCAGACTGTAAAAAAAAAAACAGAAAAGAGAGAGAGAAAGAGAGAGAGAGAGAGAGAGAGAGAGAGAGAGAGAGAGAGAGAGAGAGAAAGAGGGAGAGAGTAATAATTTATATGCTATATATGTACGGACGTGCAAAGGAATTTTAAAGGAAACATATCCATTGATTCACCAACGCGGAGAAATATTTTTTCATTACCATTAGTGCTCACAATTTCAAAGGAAAAATGATTATAAAATATATCTATATATTACGTACATACATATATATACATACATAAATGCGCATATATTCACAAATACGCTACCTGCATTTTTCTCACGATCGAGGTCACATTTGCTGTGGTTTTCTTCCTTCCGAAAAAGAAAGAGATAGAGAAAGAGAAAGAGAGAGGGTGAGAGAGAGGGAAAGAAAGAGAAAAAGATAAAGGGTGGGGAGAGAGATGGAAGAAACTTTTCGTATAAGTTTCGCATGATTTTTGTGGATACGTTGCGGACGGAGGAAAAAAAAAAGAAGAAGCAATTATTTTCGAATGTGATGTTATACGTAAAGTTATAAGGAGCGTGCCTGAAATATTTTAGGAAACTTTATCAGTGTAGAGAAGATGAAAAAAAAAAAAAATGAAAAGAAAAAAAGAAAAAAAAGAAAAATGAAAAAAAATTGAAGTCGAGATGGACTTTGTTTTCGTAATTTAGCATACGAGATGAGTGCACGCTTGTTGTTGCGATTATTGTCTTTTGAAGCATCACAAGAGAAAGAGAGAGAGAGAGAGAGAGAGAGAGAGAGAGAGAGAGAAAGAGAAAGAGAGAAAGAGAATAAACATCACGATTAGAAATGCTTTTTTAGAAAGCGGATGGATCATTGAAAGAAAGTAGAAAAAAAAATGAATCTTTCGTGATTAGATCGCGAGATACCGCTTAGTTTTGTTCCAAAAATATCTCGGGCATGATAGGCTTTAAAAAAAAAAGGAAATAAAAGTTGGATTTCGATAGCGTGCAACGAGGAAGCCATCGTCGTGTCGCGAGATAGATAAAGAAAAAAAAGGAGAAAAAAAAAAAAGGAAAGAGAAAAAACGCGATAAACATTCGTAAAAATGTGTTCGAACATTCGAACAAGTAGGAAATTGCATTTAATTGATATTTAAATAAACTCGGCACGATTATAAGAAATTTAAAATATTAAATATATATATATATATATAAAAAATACGCTAACGAGAGACGGACTTTAGGAAAAGAATTTTTATCCTGTCGTTATTATAAATATACCTATAAAGTATATATACCCACGTATTCGATACTTTTTGTTCATTGATCGAACTCTTCCGAACTTATCGATAGTCGAATATGATTTCGATAGAGAAAAAAAAGAAAACGTGAAAAAAGTATACAAAAAGAAAAAAAAAAAAAAAAAGAAAATAAGAGACGTTTGCAAAATTCATCGAATTACGAATGTCAAAATCAAGCGTGTAAATAAATACCTACAACTTTCTTCGTATTTCATAGTCATTCGAATTCGTTGAATTTTATAAACCGACGTAATTGTCAAAAAAGAATTTTTCGATCGTCGATTAATATATACCTATCTATTATTATACTTTTAACGAAAAAAAAAAAAAAAAAAACTTCAGCCATTATGACATAAATATATCTAATAACGAAATTTCTTCATTAATGGAGAAACCATAGCCGTCTTTTTATCAAACTTTGTCATATCGCAAAAAAAAAAAAAAAGAAAAAAGAAAAAAAAACTTAAATGGAATCGTCTTCTAACGATTGAAAATCATATACCTAATCGTGTCTAAATTACGAAATTAATTACGATCTCTTACGATATTTGGAACAGTTGTCAACGATATTTATACTTAATACGTATAACGATATCTCTACATGCATACATATATATACATATATATATATATATATATATATATATATATATATACATACATATATACATATATATATATATATACATATACATACATATAATACATACATATATACATACATAAATACATAAATACATAAATACATACATACATACATACATACATATATATTATATAATATAATATTGAAATAATTTTCAAAATAAATCACGACGGCTTCTCGTTGTACACTAGAGTCCGTGATTAATATTAAGTCATTCAACGCACACTCGTAGTTCTAAGGGTTTTTATAATGGTGCTCTATGGAGGCAATCGTATAATTCGATTGATATTTCAAAAGATTAGCAACGTTCGAGAAGTTGCTCATAAGAAAGAATGAAAGAATGAAAGAAAGAAAGAAAGAAAGAAAGAAAGAAAGAAAGAAGGAAAGAAAGAAAGAAGGAAAGATTTTCTGTAGAACATCATGATACATACCGAAATATGTAAATATACTTTATGATAGTTTGTAAAAGAAATTTAAAAGGATAGGATAGAAAAAGAAAGAAAGAAAGAGAGAGAGAGAGAGAGAGAGAGAGAGAAAGAGAGAGAGAGAAAGAGAGAGAGAGAGAGAAGTTCGTCAGAAGAGTGCTAGCGATCGTTTTAAAGTTTCTTTTTTCTCATTTATATGAATTATAAAAAAAGAAAAAGAAAAATCGTTCGAGATCGAAAGAACTATCGATACTCATTGGAAAGATAGAAAGGAAAAATAAATGAGATAAAACGATCGTTTTTTTTTTTTTCTTCTTTTTTTGTTATCATGGAAGAAAAGAAAAGAAAAAAGGCACAGGTGATAAAATAGAAAGGAACGAGAATAGATTATTTATTGCATTATCAATTAGTAGATTTAATCGAGAAAAGTCGATAAGCTTAAAAAGATTTGCAGTAACGATTTAAACGATTAAGATCGAATTCTTAGATTCTAATTGCGTTGTTAAGTTAAAGACAATTTCTTGTCGCGGATTTTCAAACGGAAAAATCTTCGCTATCGGAAAATTTATCTTGTGTTACGTCGTCGTGAGATGTGCGAATTCGATCGCTAAGTTATTTAATCATTCGTCAATTTTTGTAATCGCTCGGACGGAAAAAAAAATGATTTCTGTGAGGAAACAAAAAAGAAAAGAAGATAACAAAGAGCTTGAATAGTAATTAAAAGAAAAAAAAGGGGTAATACACGTTGTAAGAACTACGGTGTATTTAATAAATGCATTTAATGGAACGGAGACTGTGTTTGCAAGCTGTGTTCTCAAATGTAAGATGGAAACGTTAATTATTATAAAATTAACGCGAAGACAAACGCGATGAAAATGATTCGACGTGATACGAATAATCGTTATAAATGTTATCTACAATGTAAACGTTTATTCGAGCCATTTATACCTGGCTACAAATAAGAATCGGTACTTGTAGTGATTTAACGAACATGTCATTACTTTATCGCTTAAGAATTACGTTAATCCGTATATTTTGTAAGCCAAGATTATCGATAGTGATTAATAAACATTACTACGTATTACGATAAATCTCAACTAATACTCGATTTTTATCCAAACAGTTTAACGTCTTATTTCACATTCGCACACCCGTTAGAAGTAGATAAATGTCAAAAAGTGACGAATTTCGTCTGTTCTAAATAATGATAAGGTTAGTCATAAAAATTCTTCGTACTAATGAAACGATCAAAATTCATTCCATAATCATTTTGATACATTTATCATTTTGAAGACATCATGAGACGAAAGTAAAAAATAATTCGTAAACTAAGAATAAAATATAGTAAATTTTTTTCGCGTAATCGTGAATGATTCTCAAGAATTATGCATCTTTCGCTATTTAATGAAGATTCAATTGTAATTAGATATTGTAAAATTTCTACTTTTATTTCCATCGTCCATAACATAATTTATAATCATTATATAAATAAATCACACTTTTTGTGGTGATAAGAACGGTATAAGAGAAAAATGGTGGAAAAAATCACATAATCTATCGAATGGACAAAGATAAAAAAAAGCAGACCTATATTATTCACAAAAATATTAAAAACAAATGTTCAACGTTTACGTTTGTACATCTCCGTCAACCATCGTCCTACTTTTATTGTCTTTGAGTACGTGGCTTTGTTTATGTCGATGGGGTTTTCGATACAATATGAAGGATCATCAAGTAATTATTACATTTAATCATTAATTTTTATAATTGTATATTAAGGATAATATTCAAATATTTTATTTAATCAATTTAACAGGTTTTGTATTGTTTGATAATGTACTTTTTCATTATCACGCTTCTCAATATGATATTTTTGGGCCATTTACAATTCAGTTGTGATCACATATCAAAAACAAAGAATTAACAATTATTTCTAATAATTCGTAAAAATAATGAATTGCCTATTAATTTTATGAAATTGTATTTATTTGCAATACAATCTGTGAATTATTCTTATATTGATCCTCGACGCATGCGTAGATACAAGTAACGTTCTAGATGGCGCTTTTGTTTCCTTGTTGTACACATAGATCTTCTATACGTCGTAGCATTCAGTTGTATGTTGTTACGTATATAATACAATTATACGGATCATCGAAAAACGTAAGATTTATTAATTGGATAATTACAATATCAATCAGATTATTTCTCTTCTATTTTTCGATCTTTTCTTGAAATAATAGATCATTATATTTCTTTCGTCAAAAGACATAAAGAAAGATTGTACCTAACCTCAAAATCACATTTGTAAATTATATCATATTATAAATTATATCAATGAAATAACGTAGTGATAATATCTTATCGATAATAATAATGTGATATATGTTTAGATGAATTTGCGAAGACATACACAATTTCTTGCCAGAACGATATTTGTCAAGAACAATGATATTGAAAAGGCAGTACGTACTATGAATCGTATTCTTAATGCTGAAGGTTTATTCCAACAATACAGGCTAACCAGATATTTCGAGAAACCAACAAGGACAAGGCGAAGAATTAATTTTGAAAGGTGTAAAGCTATATATGACGAGGATATGACAAGAAAAATACAATTATTAACAAGAACAGTTAGAGAAGAACCTTATCCTGGTTGTTCTTAAAACTTGTTTTCTTTGTAAATATGTTTTACAATCTCTCATTAAATCTTTGAAAGAAAATACTTTCATAGATACATTAGATACATTATAATAAATATATTAAGAAAAGAACAGCTACCTCTTATTATCTAAATGACTTAATCTTCATTTAAGAAATTCAAATTGCAATTGCAAGATAATGTGATCATTTTCATATCACCATTGAATATAATTCTTCAGGATCCTTTCAAATACTTCACAGATACAGGTAATGTGTAATTGTTCAAGCTAAATTAACTGAGATTCACAAAATGCATATTTTATCTGTGAATTCTTTATGTAATATATTGTTTACTTTCCTTAATATTATTCAAGTTAACATGATTATGTTCAACATTGATACATTTCTGTTTGAACATTCTAATAGTATTTCAAAACCAAGAGATATTAATAAAAATTAATAAAGATTGTTAACTACAATTCTGAGTCTAACATTTTAATATAATTCATTGTCCCATGAAGCTACAGGATTTCAACTAATAATTTTGTACTCTTTGTTTCTTTTATTCCTTAATATCATCATGTAATAAAGTATTTAATTTTAAATGAATTATGCTATAAAACAAAATGAATAAAATTCTAATAAATTAATAATATATTTTTTATAATCACAAAAAAACAAAAGCATTCATAAATTTTTATATAATTTCAAATTAAATAATTATATAAATATATTAAACTAAATTCGTAATTTTGATGCCGAGCATTGGCGCTCCCTAACGGGAAATTGAATCAACGTGTTCATACCGACGGATCGGGAATTTTTCAAATTCTCTTTTACAGATTCGAAGAAAATATTAAAATGTGAAATAAGGATTAAAGCGAAAGTGAGATGATGATTTGTAATATGCGTGTATTAAGATTTTTCCTTTATGTCCGATAAATAACTAGCCACAAATGGGAAAGTTTTCAATATATGAAAAAAAAAAAAATTTCGGATAAAAGGAAAGAGAGGGGAAAAAAAATTTGTTAGAAAGTGAAAAGAAATGGACACCGTATATCAAACGACTTATAGTGGCTTTACACTATTCGTTCGTAAAACGTTTTCAAGAATCAAATTACCATGGCGAAAACTTATCTATTCTAATAATCCTGTCTTCTAGGATATTGCCAGACGGTAGATACAGCAGAAGGAGAATACGTTCTCCTCGGATTTCTGGATAGAGGAACATTTCTACGAGGGAATATCGTCTCTTTCTCTCTCTCTCTCTAGCTATCTATCTATCTATCTATTTCTTTCTTTCTCTCTCTCTCTCTCTCTCTCTCTCTCTCTCTCTCTCTCTCTCTCTCTCTCTCTATCTCTCTCTCTCTCTCTCTCTCTCTTTCATGGAAAACTTGGCACCACTTCCCGTTCGTTCCTGCTATCTATTCAATTTTCGCCAAGTTAGCGAAGCCGCTGCCAAGAAAACCGACGGAACGTTTTGTCTTTTCTCACTTTTCGCGGGTCTCCTGGAAGTTACCGGGAAAAGATGAAGGAAGCAGCGCGAAAAAAGATAATTCCGCTCCCGTGGAGTTTCTTTGAGTTACGAGGCGAGATAGCACCGGCAAAAACCGACAACGGACAAGCCAAGCTCTGCTACTTTTACTTCTAGGACTTTACTACAAGGGTGAGAAAAAAAAAAGGTACGTACTTACCAGAGTTGCAATTAAAATCAATTAGGAACTCATTTAACGAGTATATTATCGTTTTATTAACGTTAACTTTTCGGTAATTTTCACATAATTTTAAAAGCGAACAAAACAAGCAAATCATGAATTAAAGTAAGTAGTAATAATAAGTTTTAAACTAATAAAACATTATTAACTTCAAGTAAATATAATTGAAATTTATTATCTGTTCCGAATATGTTCGTCCATTATATATAAGAAGGATCGAATGTTTATTGAGTTTTAGATATTTATAATCAAACTTCTAACTCTTATGGGGTGGGGGGGGGGGAGGGGGAAGGATTATTCTACGTTTTAATGCCGTTTTGATTATACCGAGTATTTCAAAAGTAGGTATATACGTCTGACGTAGGTATATACGTCTGACGTAGGTATATACGTCAGATGTGGACTATGAATTTTCATAAATGCCATTCGAGTCGAATGAAACGATAAGTATTAAATTAATTGAAATTCATAAGTACATCATCACGAACTTGATTTCGCCTCTATCGTGAATATTTGGAACTATAAATTCACGATAACATAACGACAATTTGATGGCTAATAAATTCATTCATTTTTATAAATTACAAGTTTTTTTCCACTCAATATTTTTCGTGTTCCGTAAACATAACCAATAGCATTTGCCTGGCCCCTATTTGATAAATTTATTACGAAGCTAATAAAACACGTCTCCAAAAGCTATCGTGCGTGGTAATTAATTCGAAAATAATTCATAAGATCGAACACACGAATTAATTAACGACGATCAGTCATTTGTCGATCTTACTCTCTTGGCTAACCGTATAGGACCATTTCATCAACATTTTGACGTAACACGTTTTGTTTTTCGGCATGAGTACAACGAATCAATTGTATTTGACGATTACATCGACTTAGCCAATAATATTTGTTGATGTTACAACGGGATACTCTCGAGTACAATTTATCAAGGGTTTATCCCGCTACTTGACCTACGTCGAGCAAACATATTTGTACGATTTATCTTTTCGTTTACTATACGAGAAACAAACATTGCAATTTGTTACCTCCCATATCGTTCCTGAGTAAAACACAATTTTTCCTGTTCGTTTATTTTTACCTGATTTTTCCTTGTTATTAAAATACATATACATGTTGTATAACAATCAAGGAATACAATTATTCCAACTAATACAAGGAATACATATAATATATATATATATATATTCTCCATATGACAAATGTAGAAGTTATATACGAAGGATTCTGATCCTTAAGTACATATCTAAATAAAACGAGTAAACTTTTGCAATTTCATTATGACTTGATTGAAAGCATGTTAATTATCAAATTGAAGTGGAAAACTTGAGATACGTTAATACGATGTCAAAGAGAAGATGGACGTAAAGACGAAAAGCCAATGAGAGTTAAAACGAGAAAACAGGGAGGAAATAGAGAGAGAGAGAGAGAGAGAGAGAGAGAGAAAGTAAGAGAAATTGTATACCCTTAGGGGCAAAAGATAGATAGAGAGATAGAGATGAAGATAGAGATAGAGATAGAGTTAGATAGACAGATAGATAGAGTGAGAGAAAGAGAGAGAGAGAGAGAGATCTAGTTCTAGCGAAGTCTTGCGAGTAGTTCGAAGGTGGTTTCGAATCCAGATTCTCAAGAGTTAAGCCAAACCGCCTTCTCGACCAAAACGTACTCCCGTTCTCTCCGTAGAGTCTGTTCTCTAGGAAGTCTGAAATGAGATCTGCGAGCTCGTACTGTCCTTGATTTTCGCATGCAAACGATCATGGATGCTCACTCAATATCCGCCAAGTTGTGAACCACTTCGATAATCCTCGAATCAGTCAACAAACATGTGCGAGTCGTGGTATGTATATAAGAACGAGATAGTTGAAGCCTCATAGAGGCTAAGGAGGTTAAAGAAGGATAGAATAAATCATGCGTTTCTGAATTCTCTCGACGATTTTCTCACAATTTTCCAACTATTTCTTACTACGCTTACTTACTTTCCATTATGTGGATATAGAAACAAACGAGAAAATGCTATTTTCAAAATTGAAATAGAAAATTCTATTATTGCGTTTCACTGAACGCTTTCTGAACAAATGTTTTCGTTTCTTCCAAAAGATTGCCCGTAAAAAAAAAAATTATCGTTCAATTATTTCACGATTTATTTTCTTTTATTTCATTCTTTTTTCTTTTTTCTTTTTTCTTTCTTTCTTTTTTTTTTGTTTTTTTCTATTTTGTTTTCCCTCTCCTTAGTATCTCGCATTTCTCGTATCTTACGTTGTATTATTTCTCGATCAATTCGATCGTAAATGTTATAGAAACATGCGACGTTTGAAAGAACAACAGTAGAACCATTTCAAAGAATCGTCATAATTGAAATATGAAAAATTCATAATAAAAGTCCTAAGGACAGTTAGGAAGATGCTTTGAAAATAAACATTATACTTGTAAGAAGTATCGTTCGTAATTTCAAATAATAATTATTCAATATAGAAAGGAATGTGTTTTAAATTAATAAATACATTTTACCAACAGTAATTTTATCTCTTTTAAAAGAACATTTGTAATCTAAGGATAACAATTCGAATAACAAAATAGCCGGCGTCTTTTCGTTCGTTTGTTTTTTTTTCTTTTTTCTTCTTTTTTTTTCTTCTTTTTTTTTTCTTATCCAACCATCCCCCATTAAAAGCACAATGTGCTAATTGAATCATAGCGGGTGGTAGGAGGGGGAGGGGGACTCGTAGATAAAACTCATTCTTCTTTTCGAAACCATTTATCCTATCGTGTAATAGCTTCTTCTCTCTCTCGTGTCCTCGAACGCATTGCTCGATATTGCAGGAGTTTATTTGTTCGGTTCACTTGGTGATTTATTTCCGGTCTCGAAAAGCGTGCACGGAAGCTAGCCGAAGAAGGAAAGCGATACTGCAATGCGGCGGTTAGTAATGCCAAATTTAAGTGGAATGTTAGCATGATACACGTTATGGTGGACCAGGAACGAAGGAGAAAAGAGAATGGTCTTTATCATTTTCGACCAAGCTAGCATTCACCACGGTCGACCGACTTACTTCCCGCTCTTTGACTTAAATCTTCTGTTTCCGTTGGTTCTTATAAAATATTAATTCATTATGAAACGAATGACGTTGTCAGCGATATAACTAACGCTTTCATTATATTTTCATTAATAATTTATTATTAATATTTTTACGAAACTATTTGTCTTTTTTTTTTTTGTTTTTTTCTTTGCTTTTCTTTTTTATTTCTTTTTTTTTTTTTTTTTTTTTTTTTTTATCCATATTTAATAATTCCAGTCATTTTTTGTAAATATTTTGAAGAAATAATGATTAATCGTATTAATTTTCGAATAGATCGATCGTATACACTTGACCTTTACTTGTTAATTTTACCCATGCATGTCTAACTATGCTTCTCTCTATTCGAACGGAATAGGAGCTTGAATGAAACGGAAAGCGTCAAGTAACATCGAGTCTCGCGAGAACGTTAGAAAGTCGAGCGGTATGCAAATGTCGATCTCCGTTTCGCGCATAGGATCCCTTTGTCTTTGGCAGAAGCGTGTCGAGTTGGCGGAGAAGCACGTCGTAGAATGAGATTATTCGAGCCTAGACAGGGGACGATCAATGGGATGTCTACCGAAGTCACTTTTGTGTTACCAACAAAAGGTAGGACTGCCCCCTCCTGCATATTGCAATGGAAGCCTCAAAATTACTTTCGAACTCGATAGTTAATGCTTCGGCCCTTTAAATATTCCAATTCGTTACCCGCCATCTCTCTTTCGATCCTTCTCTCTCTCTCTCTCTCTCTCTCTCTCTCTCTCTCTCTCTCTCACTCTCTGTCTCTCTCCTCGTTCGAAAAGCCGAACCAAATTGAAATAAATTTTTCCACCTTTTTCCTTTGAATTTTTCCCACGATATTCTCTCTTTTATTTCTTTTCTCCTTTTTCTTTTTCTGTATTTTTTTATTTTTTCTTTTCTTTATAATCCTACCAATGTCACTTCAATTTTTCAATTCCTCTTTCCTTTTTTATGTATGCCACTAGAATATGTAAATACTAATCAGCACTTTCTTAATTAAATTCTATTATTATCATTCGTTTTAATCTAATTCGTTTATCTTTTTTCCTCCCCCTTTTTTTTTTTTCTTTTTCATTTTCCTTCTCTACTTTTCATCGTAATTAACATTCTAAGAATACAATTTACGCTATTAATAATAAATAATATTTAATATTTTCTTAGTAGGATAATATCACGATTATATGTAGGATTATTAACTTTCATTAGTTCAATTTATTATTTCATATTTTTGGATATTTCGTCGTGTCGATAAATAATTAGTCATTAAGAAAAGAGAAATGATCCCGTGGGTATTAAAAAGTTCCGACAAAATATTCTCAATGTGTTAGACGTTTGCGTGCCTTCGTTTAAAAAAAGTAAATAAAAATAAAAATATAAATAAAAACAAAAATAAAAATAAAAAAAAATAAAAACTTTTGAGAGTTGGAATTAGTCCGTTCTTTATGGGCACGTTTCTTTTTCACCAACGAGAGCTACTGAACGTCGTAAAGCTTATAGATAGAGAAAAAACTTCTCGTCGGTCCATCGCAACATTTTTGCGTTCTCATTCCGACTAATGTCTGCTATATTTTACGTTAGTGATCGTTTAATAAAAAAGTTTCCAACGGTATGGCGAGTCATGTTCACTTTTTACACGTTTATACTTGAACATATACAAAGGTTAAAAAGATTTCATCTTTTGATTCGCGAATAAAATGGGTCAGAGTTATATGTGATAAATAATAATAATAATTTTTCAGGAATATTTTGCAATAAAATCTAATTACATTTTACATTTTTCAACGGTTTTATATTATAAATAAGAATTTTTTAAATTCGTCTATGTACATATACGTATTATATTTACACTCATTTTATGAAATATATTATATTTATTCCAATTATTTTAATTTTTCGATATACCATTAATATAATTAATATCATTCATTCTAATTAGTTAGAAAGATTATAGATATTGTAATATACGTGCTTTATTATTATAACGAAAAATCTTAAAGATCATTTAGGATAGGAATATACAAGAGCTTTTGTTGCAAGTCTATCGAAGGGAATCGATTTAACGTTAATGTTTGCGAACGATATTACACGTAACATCCGTTCCCGTTGGTCCTTCTCAGAAAACAAGACGTGATCCTGAAAGCTCTCCATCTAAACATAATTTTCAGTAGATATCTAACGAGAAACGAACACAGCTTTCGGATATCCATGTAATATGATCAAGATTAACGTTCATTTCGTTCGGATCTCACGGATCGCCTACAAACGCAAGAATCGATTCTAATAGTCAAGCAAGATTGGATTAGCCTCCGGCAAGTAAGAAAACTGTTTCTGAGAAAAAGAATTCGCGTGTACTTTCATACTAAGAAGATATATCGATTGATCGATACAGTGAAAATTTTTAATAGAATTTTACAAGTTGAAAGTGTACAACGTGGCCATTTAAAAATGATTTAATTAAAAATTTTGTCTTATTAGAAAATTTACTTATTTTTATAAAATTTAATATAATTACATAAGAAAGTGTGAACGTATTGTATATTTAGATGTGGTAAGAAAGCTGTATAAAAATCGAAAATGAGATAAACCTGTAGTACTCTAATTTCTCATGTTCTAGCTCGATCGATTATATGAAGGACGGGTAATATGAAATCATTCGATTGCCGAATAATATCGTTAATTAATCTGTAATACAGGTACAGGATAATTAGATAGATGACATTCAGGATGTGTTCAAATATAGAACATGATAACATCCTCATTTGTCATATCGTTCGTTTAGATTTATTCGAATTAAGTTTATTTTATTTTATTTTATTTTATTTTATTTTATTATTTAATTTATCATATTTCATTAAACATTTAAGATAATTAATAAACTCTTTCGTTGTAAGATATCGTTATAAACTTTTTGAAAAGATACTCTTTTTGTTTTTCCTTTTTTTTTTCTTTTTCTTTTTTTTTTTTTCTTTTTTTAATATGTACTTACTATTGACTATTGTTTATAAATTATGATTGAATCTATTATCCGATATTTCCTGATTAATTTGAATAATCTCAAAGTTCTCCTACAATACCATAAAATAGTAAGGTTTACTACGACGTGGTCTTGCATATGCATCTTCCCAATTGATATTCCCTCTCAGGAGATTTAGTCAAGACAAATTCGTAACATAACGTAATGATACCTATATCTATCTTGCTACGTCATAATTTAATTATGAATAATTCTATTTCTACATCTATACTTCGATCGAACTAATCTTTCGCGAACTATTATATATTCAAAATTTATGTAGATATATTAAGATCTTCTCACAATTACGATCAAAAGTTTTCCACAAAGATTGTAGATATTATTATAATTTATCAAATTGAATATACGATCAAATCAAACATACGATCAAATCGAATCTTTTTAGGATGCTATTTGACGAATCTATTTTAGTAATGAAACTTATGATTATCATTATAGATAATCGCGCTATTTTTACAAATGAGTAACAAGTATCATTAATGTATAATATATCGTCATGTAATCCGATTATATCATCCACATTAATTTGCATGTGCATGAACATTTTCAATCCATTATCACGGAAATACAGTGTAGCTCATGCTGTCAGCGATGTTACGATTCAGCAATGTGGTATACTAATGTAAATGCTAATATGATATCTGCACCATCGAAATAGGACAATAGTCAATGCGTTGACCAAAACGAAGGCGCTAATTAGTAAACGTTTTGCGTTAAAGGTTAAACGGCCGCATCTAAACGTCGACGTTGCTAACTCGTGATAACAAGAAACGAGCTAACGTAATGCACACGTAGCTGAGTATCTTTGCTGTTTACATCGAATGCTTTTGATTGAATGTCCTATCTTTGTTTGAATGAATTATCCTTAGCTTTATATATAAGCTGATATTATTGTAAAATATTATCAAGACCTTTTTTTACACAAATTGATCTAACAATTAAGGAGACAAATTAATTTCAAGGACACTTAAGGATAACGAGAATTTGACGTTGGATTTAATCGAATCCTCAATTCAAGAACTTGCTAACTAGGACGATTTTCTTTCTTATTTTTCTTTTTGTTTTTCTTTTATTTTTTCATACATATATATATATATATATATATATATATATATATATATATATATATATATATATTTAGAAAAATTGTATCAGACTCGTTATAGATAGGAAGGTAACATTTACAAATGTAAATTAACTTGACCAACGTTCTTTGAGATTCAAATCCATGCAAATGGATTCTTCCTTGTGTCCTTCTGATGTGCTACGGCCGTGACGAACGTTCGAGAAGTTTGTAAACGCGAATTCGAATAAGGAGTAGAAGAGAAATAGAAAAGTAGTCGGTGGGAAGAAATAAGTAAATAAAAAGCAGAAAGGACGACGCCAGACGTCGTTTCGTCGTCGTTTCTTTGGCGCCGAGGACTTGCGTCGATGACGCCAAAAGGATGGCGTCGAAACGACGCGTCTATACTGCCCTAGAAATTCAGTACTGATCGAGAGGGAAAGGAAGGTCGTAAGAGATGATTCGTTTCTCTCTTTTTGGAATATTTCGACATAATATACGAAAAAATTCTTTCGTAATTTCCTGATCCAATGTTATCTTTCGTTTTTTTTTTTTTTTTACCATTATATCGATTACGTAATCATGAAAATGATATAAATAAAAATTTATTTTCCGAGAACGTTGAATTTATTTGTATCGATTTTAAATTATTAAAGGGAGATAGTATTTGTACGAAAGAAAAAGAAGAAAAAAAAAAAAATAAAAGAAAAAAAAAAAGAAAGTAAAAAAGGAAAGAAAAATTCGATTATACAAATTGACACAATTGTTGTATAATTATTCAGATATTATTGCCATTGTCATAACATTTGTATTTGTTATATTTTATTATATATAGATTTATATATTATTATTATTATATCGTCATTACATTTATATAGTATTTTATTTTTATTATATAAAGTATAAACGTTATTATATTATTTCACATATGATCGAATTCAAACTCGGTTATTTTTACAAAGAGATCCTTGTTATCTCGTTCGAGAAGAAATCTTCAACATAGCTAATACATAGAACGTGTCCCTTGGTATATCGAAAGCACGAACGGTCAGGCACAAACCGGAGCGTATTCTCGAAATCCTAGATCAACAACCACCGCATCCACAAACGTTGCGATACTCGCCTGAGATTCGGCTTACCGTCAGGATTTCAAGCGCCGTTGAATACCGCATCCGACAGATCGGATCTGACGGACAGGCCACGTTTCGCAGACTGCATACGCGTTTACCGAAACGCGTCATTTCCGAAACAACTTCAATGCTCCCCTATGTCGACGATCAATCAAGAGTTCGATGAAAGTCTTCAATGGGATTGCTAGATCTAAAGTTTCGTTAGATATAAATAAAGATTTTAATCTTTCATAATCTAATTTTATAATTCATATGTAATTGTAATAAGACAAATAATAATTTTTTTTCTTCATCTCTTTTTTTTTTCTTTTCATACGTATGAACTAACGCACAATTAATTTTATGATATAAAAGAATTTTGAATATATATATATATATATATATATATGTATTTGATTTTAAAATTGTAAATATGTCTTTATAAAGATATTAAATGAATAATATAAAAGAAAGAATGAAAAAGATTTTAAATAGTATCAATTCTTTATCAAATCTTTCCTTAAATAATTTTCATTTTTCAATGAATTATATAATTCATTTTTCATTGGACAATTTTCTGATATCATCAATTTCTTCTTATGAGAAAAATCGATCCGTCCTAGCATTATAAATTGATAGATATAAAATATATAGATTTATAGTCTTTCAAATTGTTCATGTTCTTTTTATGAAGTGTATCTAACTTAAGGAATTGCCATGTCATTACGTAAATATTCAAACAATATGATCAATATTTATCGGAATGATTATCACATTGATATCGTACGTAAAAGATACTTAAATTGTCTTATTAAACATAATTACGTATAACGTTCGCGATCATACGATAGTCATACGATATTGTATGCAAACAAGCAAATACAATTGAAATAATTATAGAAAAATGAAAATGTTATGTAATCCATTGAGACATATTATACACAATTAAATTCATATCGTATAAATATATAATATGCATAAATATTTACTTTCTGTTTTTTTTTTTCAAAAATGTGTAATAATTTATCAGATATAATAAATATAAATATCCATATGTAAATATTTATAATGATACATATAAATTGTAATATATAAATATTATTACATGTATAAAAATATATATATATATATATTTCTTTTAATTAATTTTAATATATATATATATATATATATATATATATATATATATATCTCATATATATTTTATAGACATTTCTGTCATAAATTCAAGCGATTTTCTTGACACGTAGCGACTTATCACAAGTCATAAGAAGAGTCCAGCGGAGGGATTCAAAATTTTCTTACTTCCATCCTATGCACTGGTCTCGCGAGAGTGCATTAATATGCATTATTTCGCGGAGCTTATGAATGCAGCATAAATAAGAGCCGTAATAGTTGACGGTGTAAATTCTCGTGAGATCGTTCGTGGCAAAAATAGTCTAGCTTTGAGATTGCACCCGTCTTTTCGGATTATGTATTTCTCAAAGCCGCATTAGCGATTTTCTCTTAAAAACGTCTTTGTGAATTCTCGTTAATTTTCACACTTGTAAGATCAACAATAATTAATCTTTCTTTCGTAATATATCTACATAAATAAGAGCACGTGCTCGTAAGAAACGTGAGAGATAAATAAGCATAAAAATATAATCTTGTAAGTATATATTAAATACATACATATATACATATGTATTTACGCAATAAATGATTTGATAAGAATTTTATCTTCCATTTAATTTTTTTCACATTATTCAAAAAAAAAAAAAAAAGCTTTTACCATCATATTTTCCGATTAAATTGATATAAACTTCATTAATTAATTACGAAGCGTAACGTGCAATATCAATTCGATAAAGTTAATCGATTTTCTAGGAATTCTAATTCCTCATAATTCACTTCAATCGTGTATGCATACTCGTTATTCATATTTGTATGACTAGAAATCAAACTGTAATATTGAAATATATCCGTTGGAAAATTTTCTCTATTTTCTAAGCTATCTTTCAAAAGTTCAGAAATATATTACATTTGAACTGTCTGATCTTACAGGCTCGATCGCCTATTTCGTCGAAGACATTGCACCAGTAACGTAATGTAGTACTATCTTTATTCGGCGCATTTTTCGTAGATAAGAGGTCCTTTTGCGCGTATGAGACTAAACTCCGCAGCAGCTCGTAAAACTTTACGAGTTTCGTTTTCTACGTCGAAAGAGTCGTTTGGGAGGGAGGCCTGCCTTCGGATTGTGATGACTTTTGGGCGTAAAAGCCTTTCCATTTCAGACTTAGAACGTTTATAGTTATTTGTTTCATTTAATCTTTTGCTCTGTTTATATATATATATATATATGTATATATAGTTTATATTTCCATAGATTCATAATGTATACACGAATATATACATGTATATATCCATATATACACGAATATTTCTTATATAACACATTATATGTACAAACACACACACACACATATATATATATATGTATATATATGTGTGTCCGTATATATACAGACATGTGTTTACACATATGATATATGATCTAACAATGTTGATATATGTATACACATGTGATATATAAACTCAAATAGACACATGAAGGATTTATCAGAAATTCTTGAAACTAAAATATACATTTTCATATTAGTTTTTCGTTTCAAAATTTTATTGTAAACTCGTCTATTCTTACTTCCGATAGTTTTGGTAACACAATTTCTCACGTTCATATTATCGGAGCAAGTTTTTCTTTTTGGTATCAAGTACTCTCGATATAAAGTAAATCGTGCGTCCATCGTCCACGATATTTTCTAACTTTTTATCAGTTACATTTGATCGATAGTAGTTTATTATTAATCGTTGTAAAAAGGATAAAAGAAAAACATAAAAGGAAGGATCTTACTTTCGGTGCCGTTTTTCAAATAATTCTTATGTGTCATAACCAGCACACAAGCCATAGTTTCTTATTCGCAAATAGACAAAACATGTCTCGGCAAACGTTCAATAGACACCGTGCATTCCTTCAGTTTGCTAGCTTTTTAAAATTCACTCTTCGAGCATTTCTGAATCTCATTCATACAAAAATACGTAGGCGACGTCCTCGGAAAACTTATGTACGAGAAAAGGAACGGAGTGGTTGTTGAAAATAAATAAAAATGGAAAACCATGAGAAAAGACGAAGGATTTTAGAGAAATTCTATTTTAGCAATTTTATTTAATTCTTAGGTTGACGATCATTGAATATAACCTTTGTTAAGTCAGGCATATCTATCGTATGTAGATAAATATATGTAATCGATTGTAGGTATATATATACATATGTATGCACATTACGATAGATAGCCATCTATGGCAAAAAGGTATTTTCCTCTCTCTCTCTCTTTCTCTCTCTCTCTCTCTCTCTCTCTCTCTCTCTCTCTCTCTCTCTCTCTCTCTCTTTCTCTCTCTTGCTCACTCTGCTAAGTCAGATGCAGCATACTCGCGTTTCCGTGACAAACATAATCTACTTACGAGACAAATCCTCTTATCGCGTCACTGTTAGAATCTCTATTTGCTATATCACGTATCAGTTCGAATAAAGTAATCGATTCGAGACTGGTCGAATTTTAGTGATCTTCATTCTGTCCAGATGTTCGTCAGGCAAAAAATAGAAAGACCTAAAAAAGATACACGGAATACTCGTTTGCGTGAAAACAACAACAAGGAAAAGAAAACAAACAAAAAAAAAATAATATAAAAAGATGGGGAAAAAGGAAACAAAATTTTTATTGGAATAGTCGAATAAGGAATGTCAATATAAATTTCTCGAAATATCCATTCATATTCCCTCTCGATATTTCTAATGAAATGGACGTGCCGGATTTATTAAAAATACAATTCATGCAATTTTAGCACCTCGTTAATAACATCTAATTTTTCCTGAGATACAATCTGTCTCAATTTTTTTTTTTTTTTTTTTTTGACAATATATAAAAGATTAATATCATTTATTATAACAACGTCTATAAAAAAAAAAAAAAATGCATAAATCAATTATATATACTCATATCAATGTAGTTACTTTTTTTTTTTTTTAAATAACGAACGACTATATCTAGAGTTTTAAATGTGTCAATATAGATTCTTCGATATATTCATTCATATTTTTCCTTGATATTTCAAACAAGCATAAGAAACAAAATCTAACGTGTCAGGATTATAAAAAAATAATCAATGTAATTTCGACGACCCCGTTAATAATATATCATTTTTTCTAAGATACCATTTACTATACTTCTTTAACGATATATTAAAAATTAATACCGTTTATTACAAGTTTAATGACTTTAGATATACATAAGTCATTAGATATACATATATATATATATATATATATATATATATATATATATATATATTTATGCGAATGTTAATTTTTAACGAAGAACTAAATTGACGAAAGTTCGATATGGTATATTCATTCGGCATGGAAATTCATGTTACGCTAATAGATTTAATTATTTTTTTTTTATTTTTTTTTTGTTTGTTTTTTTTTTTTTCTTTTATTTACATCACTCTTCTCGCACTTTTAGCACTTTCTGAAGCTCACGTTATAGGCCTATAACGGATTTGTTTAGTAATCGCGATAACGACATAGTAACGACATAAATGGATAATGGCAACTATATTTCAATTTGATTTTCGAACTGAACAAAATGAAACGATGAATTTGCTTGTAGAAAAGATATATAGATCGATTGGATAAAAACTATTCACAGACACACAGGCATACCTGCTCGCGCGTATATAGACACATGGACATATATGTAGGCATAATAACGTAAAAATATATAGATGCTTTTGAAAGAAGGTTAATCGAATCGTATGTAAAAGTAAAGTAACGAGAAGTTTTGTTTAAGCAAACGAGGCAAAAATCGATAAAAACTTCGACTTAAACTTTAGTCCAATCATATCCCTTTCTTTTCTATTTTTCTTTCTCTAAAACTAAAGACTACGTAAATACCATAAAAAGCGATCCACGATCGATTAATCGATCGCGCTCGTTTACTCGTAACGGAGAGTCGTTACTATTCAAGTTAAATGAGATTTCCCGTCGAAACTGGCGAGCTTCCATTTGAGAAAACGTTCTACTATACGGAACGAAGACCGAACGGGGCGCGTTTTTATGTCAACAGAAAACGATATTTTTGAAGGAGCGCATTGTGAGCTGTTCGATCTGTTCGTAAATCGCGTTAAGATAAGACCTCACTGAATATCGATGAAAAGGTATTACGATTCTTTGCAACGACCTTACCCTCCCGCCCCTCCCCCGTCACTCTCTCTCTCTTTCTCTCTCTCTCTCTCTCTCTCTGTCTCTCTTTCTGTCTATCTGTCTCTATCTCATTCTCTAAGAGTCTGTCTACGTTCTTCAAACGTACGAACTTTATTTCGAATCGCAACGTCGAACTTGGCACACAAACTGTTCTCGTTCGAGTGAGGAATACGAACCGTCGAGATATTCAAGGTCACGCAACGAAATTCGTGTTATTATTGGAACGGACGATCATTTATCGTTTCGAATGAAATGATCGTACAATTATTAATACATTTTTATCTTCGTTTCGTCTATAAAAGTAATTGGAGTTACGATCGGATTGAACTTATCGAATGTTTTTGCTTTATTTTTTTTTATATGTTTTTCTTTTTTTTTTGGTCTTTCTTTACTCTTATCCTTTTCTTTTTTTTTTTTGTCTCCGTTCTTGTTTCTTTTACATTGGCACACGTTTAAATTAATTAGGAAAATAAAAGTTCATTAAGGGAAAGCAATTACTTCGTTCGAAGCGTAATTAAGCACGGATCGTTAAGCGCCGCTACAATTTTTTTTCTATTTTCTTTTTCTTTTTCTTTTTCTTTTTCTTTTTCTTTTCTTTTCTTTCCTTTTTCCCTGTTTTTCTTTTTTTCTTTTTTTGCTTTTTTTGTTCTTTTTTTTTTTTTTTTTTCTTTTTTTTTCTTTTCCTCTTTAATAGAGCTACGATTTTCCGGTGGCTTATCGACGAACTTAGGATCCATTATTCCACATATATACATTTTTTCAATTTGGGAAGCTATTATCACGGGGAATAGCATGAAGTAAGAGAAAAGTTGAACGCGTTAGTAGAAGTACTGCAACAGCTGGCACGAATGCGTTAAAAATGACACTTAACACGTAACAGTACGATAATCGACGTTCATTCGTTTAGCATCCTATCTCACATCCTGTACCTGGGAAAAAAACTCGTCCATGAAGAAAATTGTTATTCGAATTTATAACGAAGCAATATTTCCCTCGATGTGAACATTTCGATCATTATTTTTTTTCTTGTCTTCTTTTTTTTCTTTTTTTTTTTCTTTTTTTTTTTTTTTTTTTTTTTTTTTTTTTGTTTTTTTCTCTCTATATAGAATATTTTTTTTATAAAATTTATTCATCGATATTTCTCTCATTATAATATAAATGATCCGAAGGATTCGATAATAAATCTTGAGAAATATGTCAGTGTGAAAAATAAATAAATTGAAATAACAGGTATTTTGTTATTCGTATCTTTCTCAACGTCGTCCATTCTGTTTACAATAACAAGGCATTCAATCAGAGTAGTTCATAGCTAAAGGGCTACCATTAGTTTCTATTCGAATTCATGCGCTTGTGTATAGGAGATATCCCTCACGTACATAGTATACCATGCATGTATATGCAGAAACGTACAGCCTATCTCGGTTCAATCTATCGATTTAGGCAATCGATAATCATCGAGTCTTCTGCATTAATTAGCGCAGACTAATTCCGCTCATTGTTACATGTTTATAGATAATAATTGTATACAGTTAACGACGTGTTTTACATTTATATTATTTTACTCTTGTTTTTATTTTCATATCATATCTATATATATAATATAGATAATTGTATCAGAATCGTATAATTATTACGACGTGTATGTATGTATGTATGTAGGTTACGAAGATAACGAAACGATATTTACTTTCAACCGTATGTACGTACATACATACAAACGTTTCATCACACACACACACATACACACACACATTTCAACACATCTCTTATAATCAACTATATTTATAAATTCTCTCTCTCTCTCTCTTTCTCTCTTTCTCTCTCTTTTTCTGTCTCTCTTTAGAGATACAGATAACAACAAAAGAAAAAGCTTTTAAATTCTTTCGATAAAAGTTTTTTATCTTCTAATATTAACGAGTATTTCGATATTTAAATCCTAATATATTAAATTCGATGAATTTAATGTCATTTAAAATTAAATTATTATTAAATACATTAAAATGTTTGTCACTTTTATTCATTCATACGTGCACATAGTTATACGTGTATTATACACTTTTTTCATCAACCGAATTCACTCAACTTTGAGTTGTATTATACATTTCATTTCACTGGTAGTGATCTCCCGTCAATGAAGATTTTTCTTTTCGTTGAAATTATCCAACAGAATATATATATATATATCCCAGTGCATCGATAACAAGGTGAATAATTATCTTCGTAAAGATGGACAAATGAAAATGACGAGTTTATCCAATTAATACTTTGGATAATATTTTAGCGGTAAAGTAAATATTTTGCATTTGAAATGATTACAAATGAACAAAGAATTTTATAATATTACGAAATACATTATTGTTTTATCAAATATTATATCTGTTTTTATAAATGATTATCATATGGATACTACATATGTATATTGATAAAAATTATTATCGGTAGAAAGATCTATCAATAGCAATATATATATTTATATATATATATATATATATATATATATATATATATATATATATAAATGATTAATGAACATCGAATGTTTGCGAGTTGTAAAATTAAATGAAAGAAATCAACTATCGCGAAAACATTATTCATAAAAAGAAAAAGAAATAATAAGAAATAAAAAATAAAATTTGAGATTCAAAAAATCGAGATTAATATGATGTGCAAATTTAATATTATGTTCTTTCGAAGCTCACGATCTATGAAATCTATAATACGTCAAAGGAGAAAGTTCCAATTTGATAAAGACTGATATCGTTCTTAAGAAGAATCGTAAATGATAGTGGCGCCAGCATGATTCGCTCAGGTAGGAAAAAAAAATGAAAGAGAAGGAAAAAGAAGGAAAGAGAGAGATAAAGAGAGAGAGAGAGAGAGAGAGAGAGAGAGAATATGTGTACGTTTGTCTATGTGCGTGTCTATATGCGTGTGTATGTGACAAAGTTAGAATCTAAGAAAACGAGCTAGAGAACGAGAGAGAGAGAGAGAGAGACAAAAGGGTGAAGAAATAAGAAAAGAGACAGAAAGAGAGTCTTTGCCCCTTCCAAACAAGTGTGGTGGCGTGAGCGATCGGCGCAGGCGCACTCGATCGGCTTCAAAGCTTCATGCCGCCAAAATGCATTCACTAGTCAGTCGTGCACAGCCGGTCGCGGAGTACGGAAGGTGAAAGACGCATTTAACTTTTATACCACTCGTTTATCACCGAACGTTCTCCTTTCCTATTATAATATTCTTTATTTTTGTTATTATATTATTCTTCATCTCGTAGACGTAATTAGAATAAATTCTAACGTATACGATTTCAAATATATCGTCGGCCTTTGTCGTGAATTGATTCGAAAAAAGAAGAAAAGAAAAAAAAAGGCAAACAAAACAAAATAAAGAGTCGACTTATTTAGTTCATCGAAAGAAGAAGAGACATAGAAACAAACTGTCTCTTTCTCTCTCTCTCTCTCTCTCTCTCACTGGTTAAAAGAGTGGGAGGAAGAAAGTGATAGATAGATAAATACAGGAGAAACTTTTCTCGTGAGTTGAAAAGAAAAGAAAAGAGAAAACAATAAAAAGTATAGGAAGAAAACAGAAACAAAAGGGAAAAGACAACAAAAAAGAAAGATCGCCGAATAGAGAGTTAATCTCTACGAGTGTGTCGTCGCGTTTTTTTGTGAAGAAAGGGTCAAGTATCAAAAAAAAAAAAGAAAAAAAAAATAAAGAGAGGGAAAAAAAAAGAAATCTAGAAATGAGAACACTTATGGAACACCAACTGTCCTGGTTCGCCTTGTTAATGACTGCCTTCTATTCTCGTAAGTATTTCAGTCTCTCGATTCTTTTTGCGAGTGTCAAGGGTAATTGTGTGTCGAGGATGAACGAATGAGAGGACAAGGGACAATAGGGATGATCCGTGAAATGATTCACTTTATTTCGATGTGTGCGTTTCGTCGTCTTCTTGCCTGTGATTGGCTTGATGCCCACGTGTTTTTCATTTCTCTCTCTCTCTCTCTCTCTCTCTCTCTCTCTCGCTCGCTAGCTCGTTCGCTCGCAAACGCGTGTTCTCTTTTTATATTTTCGTCAACGATCGATGAATTTTCAACATAGTAAAAAAATGAATATCGGGAAGGAAAGATTTCTTGGGAATCAGAAAGCTGACGTTCGTAAAACGTAGAGCGGTAAGAATTTTTTCTCCTTTCCATCTTACTCTCTCGCGTGCCCTTTTTATTTCAGCCGGTGCGACCTTTAACAGTTCAACGCACTAACGAACTAACGAAGAAAGGAAGGAAGAAACGAACGAACGAACGAACGAACGAACGAACGAATAAACGTGTTCTCGAAACGAAAATTTGATTTATCCTGTGAAAATAACATTATAAGGGTCTTCGAATTCGATCATGTTATTTTTCTCTTCTTCCTCGTAGTTACAATTTTAGTTTATTCTTGTCTACATTATTTCTCGTAAGGTTTAAAGAAAATTTGTTATGATATCGTATTTATATTTTTAGAATTAATTCGTGATATTCTCAGAGAGAAGGATAGAGAGAAGGAAAGAAAGAGAGAGAGAGAGAGAGAGAGAGAGAGAGAGAGAGAGAGAGAGAGAGAGAGAAAGAGAGAAATGTAGATAGAGGGAAAATGAAAAGATTGAAGGAAGGAAACGGATTTCCAAGCGGAAACGAAACCGTATCTTCCTTCCATAGGTGAAGGAAAATTTCCTTCTTTCGTTCATTGGTCCGACCGAAGCTCACCGGTAATTAGGTTTACCGCAGATCGGGACATTTAATTAACGGACGTGATTGATATCGTTGCGAAGTAAGCGTTTTACACGAATTTTTTCTCTACATTTTATCTCTCTGTTTCTCTCTCTCTTTTTTTCCCGCCTTTATCCATCTCTCTTTAATTTTATTCTTCTTTAATATTATCATTTATCAAATAATATAGATAGATAAAAAATAATTCATCTATTTATTAAATAGAAATGATGAGAAATATTATCTTCGGTATTATCTAATCATTCGTTTCATTGTATCTCATTGTCAGTCATCTTTATGTTTCTTTCATATGCAAATGCATGAGTTATGCAGAAGCAGCAATGTCATCTCGATTATACGGAACAATGATAAGAGACGTTGAAGGATTCAAAGAAAACGTAACGTCAAAAAGCATCTTCCGTACGCAGCTACGCGAAAGACGATAGTTACGCGTCCGTCTATTTTAGTTCACTATCTTGTTGATCATCTTATTTCAACGATCGCCAAGGAATTCGTTTAAAGTGTGTATATATATATATATATATATATATGTATATATATATATGTATACATGTATGTATATACGTATGTACGTAGAATACATATTTTATATATGAGAAACTTGCATCCGCTGCGTTCTCATTTTGTATATTTTCAATCGAACGAAATCTTGATGAAAGAAAACTTGTTTACGATTCTACAATCGAACGACGTCATTATAATATAGGAAACGTGTTTCTTTTTATCTTTACATATTCATTCCTAGAATTGACCTATGCACGTGCTGCATTACATCCTTGAATACAATCTCAAATTAAATTATGACTTGCGCGCGTAATCCCCATGCCACAATACATCGTGAATTCTGTAAACAAATAAGATTTCGTACTATTTATGAGATACAAACATGACACATTTATTTAAGTTCTAATGCAGATATATATATATATATATATATATATATATATATATATATATGTATGTACAACGATCTTGTTGTGGAAATAAATTTTAGGGATTTCATCGAATAGAATATAAGTCGTATTTGAATAAAAATAATAGATTAAAAAAAAGATGAGAAAGTGGATAAACATTGTGTTTTGAATGAGTAAATAAATGGCCATCATTAAAATAGTTTTAAAATAAAAGGAACTTAAATGCAACGTAAATAATTTTTCTTCCAAACCGCACGTATAATAGTGCTCGCAACAAGTATTTCTTTTTATTCATCTCCGGACACAACTATTTCGCGTCGTAATATTTGTGAATTCCGCTTGTAAAACTTTACGCTTCTTATAATTAACACGGATTATCCTTGCAATTTTGGATATCTCTTACGACCACGTATATTCATTCATTATGGAAAATATATTCTCTCTCTCTACACGAAAATTGTATTTCCGGCTATGTGAAGAATGAATTCCATCGTGTCACTAAAATACGGAAAAATCTGGACATTTTTCATTTGCCTACAGAAAATTTGTAAATTATGAAAGCGTAACAGCTGGATGAGATCTTTGAAAAAAAATTAAAAAGAAATTGTGTGCCAGAGAAATGTCAAAAAAAAGAAAAAAAAAAAAAAAGAAAAAAAAAAAAAGAAAGAAGAAGGAAGAAGAAAAAGAAATGAAGATACGTGCACGAGATGATCTAAAAATAACGAAGAAAAAAGAAAGAAGTAAAAACAAATCGTTTCATTATCTCTTACAGATCACGTATATCACGAAAAGAAAATAAGAATAATAGTACTTATGGGATTTCGTTAGAAGAAATCAATAAATATATATATATATATATATATATATATATATATATATATATATATATATATATAAAACAGAAAAGTATTCTCGCGTATCCCTTAGAAATGTGACTCCCGTCTGATACAACGACCCATTTTCCACGTAGTCTGAAGAATCGAAAAAAAAAAAAGAGGACGAGTTAGCGAAATAGTTTTCCTTATAAATCGCGTCAAGTTCGCGGCGACAGTCGTAGATTGAATAGAAAAAAGTAGAAGAGACGAGTTAGGTGATATGATGGCGATAGTAATAGTGGTAGTAAGTAGAGGGTAAAGAAAAAAGTACGATAATATAAGAGAACGAGGAGAGATACGAGAAAGTTAAAAGAGAGAAAGGAAGTGAAGAGAGAGAAGAGGGGTGGGGTGGGGTGGGGTGGGGTGGGGTGAGAAGAGTAGAAGAAGAAAAGGTAGCCCTTGGATCTTTCTAGAAGGATCGTTTTAGAACGATCTCGCGATTTTCTCGTCGAGCGATCTCGAAATAGCGCGGCGCTTAGGCCACGTGGGTGAGTCTCTCCGTTACATCGTACGAGATGACGTGGCAAGCTCCGATTGGACGATCGAATGGGCGTGCGCCTTGGCTCACTTCGCTCGCTTACCACATTCACGCAACACGCTCACGCACACAGATAAATATACGAATAAGATAGACGTGTGTTGTGTTGCGACGAACGGCGAAAGGCAAGTCAAATGGATAGGTATGTTGTCCTCTCTGTATATGTATATATATACATGTGTGTATGTATGTGTATGTGTGTATATATATATATATATATAAACAAGTTTTGTGTTAATGTGTCGTAGCTGGCACGACGCATCGGCTCTCGCGTATCAAACTTTTTTCCTTCTTCGTTCTTCAACTTCTATCTTTTTCTCTTTCTTTCTCTCTCTTTAGAGTGCGCGCGCGCACTCGCGAGTTCTCTTCTTCTAGTTTATTGTAAGGACTCACTGGAGGCCAGTTTATCTCCAGATGCATTCCTCACAGAGTTAGGTCGATCCCTCTCCTTTATCTCTCTCTCCCTCTCTCTCTCTCTCTCTCTCTCTCTCTCTCTCTCTCTCTTACTTCGCCTAACCGGTTCCATGTAGCTCCCAGACGGACGTCCGGACGTTCATTCCCCCGTCTCTACAAATTCCTTGCTTGGTAACGTCATCGGACGCCATTGACCGCGTCTCTTCGGCTCCTACGTCACCATCGGCATCATAGTTCACATATGTATGTATGTATGTATGAATGTATGTATGTATGTATATATAATTGAACATACAGATATGTATAAATGCAGGTACGTTTTTGAATATCCATGAATATCGATTTATGAGTCTCCGAATCCATTAAAAATTGAATGATCGGGATTGACAAAAGGAAAACGAACGATATCTCGAGAGTGCAAGCGTGCAATGATAAGAAAATAGAATGAATGAAAAAAGAATAGGGAAAAGAAAACAAGGGGAAAGTGGTAGGATCGATGAAATCGGTCTCGTTCTATCTTTTTCTTTTTTCTTCTTCTCTTCTTTTTTTCTCTTCTTTTCTTTTCTCTTTCCCCTCGTTCTTTTTTTTTTCTTTCTTTCTTTTTTTTTCCTTCTCTTTTTTTCTTTTCTTTTTTTTTTTCTTTTTCTTTTTTTTTTTTTTCCTCGTTCTCACGACGAGGAGAACACGTTCGAAAATGTGTACCTCGGCATACCGAGGGGGATGCCTTCGAAAGTCTGCTTTCGTAGGATATCAAGTGGAATATATACCTACTATCCCGAGGGAATTCCCTTGCACGGAGCGAATTAGTTGGCTCCGAAGCCACGAATCCTCTTTGGGCCAACCAAGCGGACGTTGGCAGAGGTCAGTTCATCGAGAAAGAGAGATAGAGAGAGAGAGAGAGAGAGAGGGAGAGAGAGTGGGAGAGGAGGGAGAGAGAGAGAGAGAAAGATAGAGAGAGAGAAAAAAAGAAAGAAAGAGAATTCTTACTTTCTTTCAAAGCAAACAGTTAACCGACTTCGTAAAATACATTTGGAACTTTCGGTAGCGGATTTTCTCTTACGTAAGTAGCTGCGCTTAATTAAGCCTCTAAACAACAACGTTAAGAAAGTCTACGAACGACTGAGTGAGAAGAGTGAGAAACCGAGAGAGAGAGAGAGAGAGAGAGAGAGAGAGAGAGAGAGAGAGAGAAAGAAAGAAAGAGAGAGAGAGATGGGGAGGAGTCTGGCCTTAACGAGTTTGCCAGCGTAAGATGAGAAAGAAGAAGCAAGAGAGAGCTTCGATCGTACCTCTATCTAAAGTCTATTCGTTCTCATTCCTTCAATCTTCTTTTCCTATTTTTTTTTTTTTTTTTTTTTTTTTTTTTTTTTTTTTTTTACTTTTTTCATACTTATTATTCGAGAAAAGAAAGAGAGAGAGAGAGAGAGAGGGACTGCTGCAATGAAAAGTATCACGTTATCGCGGCTGCTCATCGTGGTTCATTCCATACTATGTACTCTGAACCACGAAACCTTGGAGTAAGGTGATAATAATCATCCTTTGATTTATATCTAATTTTATTATTTTCTCTTTTCTTTTCTTTATTTTTCTTTTTCTTTTTCTTTTTTTTTTGTCTTTCTTTTTTTCTTTTTTCCTTACATCTGGGTACGGTAGATAAGAGAAAAATTAATTAATAACGGTAGAATGATATTATATTAGCAGCGTAGAAATTTAAAATGTCTACCTTTATGGTAAACTAATGGGTTGGTTTTATATTATCAACCGTATATCGTTCCATAAGAATATTATCCGATAATATGAAATTACAATAATATATGTAATAACAAAGGACCAATACCAGATATATCATTCGATACGATGAGATAAGGAAAATGATTGTCGACATTCGTCATACGAACCATTAGTTACGTCAATGTCTCATTTACTTACTTGCTGGGTGGTCCATTTACGACGAGACCGCAACCTCGGGTCGTCCGGTGTATTACGAATATATTTTATAAAATTCCTTCTCTGCAAACGAGATAGAGAAAAGCGGAAACCGATGGATCTTCCGGATATATCGCGGTATTCCTCTCTTTCGACTATACGTTTTAGCAAATACGACTTTAGCTATATATCTATATATCTATATATCTATATATCTATATATATATCTACATATATATATATATATATATATGTACCTATATATACATATAGCCATAAATCGGGAATAGCGTTGAAACTGGCGGCAAACGAAGCGGCAGGATTTTGGAAAAACGTTATCGACAATCTCTCTTCCTCTCTCTCTCTCTCTCTCTCTCTCTCTCTCTCATTTTTTTTCTTCTTTATCTCTCTCTTTCACTCGAACGTGCTAAAACATGTATCTACGCACGAACTGTAACCCGTATGAGGAAAAGTTTATCGAGTTTTCGCATTCGCTCGTGGCGAATTATCTTCGTTAGCGAGCACGTCATCGATAGAGTGCACAGGTTGGCGAATATCAAAAGCTCTTTTTCCTTCTCCCTTCCTCTCTCTCTCTCTCTCTCTCTCTTCTTCCTCCCCCTCTCTCTCTCTCTCTCTCTCTCTCTCTCTATCTATTTCTCTCTCTGTATTTCGATATGTCACAGTTCAAAGGAGATGAGAATATCCTCGGTGTAATATGTCATAAGCGAGATTTATTATCATTGTTGTTTAGTCTATCGTTTGCTATAATACTCAAAGAGATAACGCTTAGAGCGTTATGTTTGTTAATGAAATGATATCGATCATCAGACGAAGATAATTGGAAGATCAAATTAACGTAATATATCATACTTTAACATCTCTATCTTACTAAAAACTCATGAGGGATGTGATTTTTAAGAGATAAAAAATG
This sequence comes from Vespa velutina, assembly GCF_912470025.1. Classification (NCBI taxonomy): domain Eukaryota; kingdom Metazoa; phylum Arthropoda; class Insecta; order Hymenoptera; family Vespidae; genus Vespa; species Vespa velutina. The sequence goes on along the minus strand of NC_062188.1, from coordinate 16,858,935 downwards.
ATCCTTGAGAAGCATTGATTTTATGAAAAGATTTCATTAACGTAAAAAAAAGCCATGGATGGAATTTGATTTTTCTTAAAGAAAGGAATAAAATGAGATAGAGAAATGAAGAGAAAGAGAGAGAGAGAGAGAGAGAGAGAGAGAGAGAGAGAAAAGAAAACTCAAGAGTGATCTTGCGTGGCTGAGAAACGTCAAAGGAAAGCAACTTCCTTTAACGTTATAAGATGAAGAAAAAGGAAGAGAACATATCTCCCTTCCGGTTTTCACACCTCTCTCTCTCTCTCTCTCTCTCTCTTTTTCTCTTTTCCTCTCTCTCTTTTACTCCTTCATGGTCCTTCGGAATTTCCCTTGGAAATATCTAGCGATCCCTAGGAAAAGTAACGCGACATGACGTCGTTCTAGTCATATCGTCGTAACGTTCAAAAGCGTCGAACTGAAACGACGAAGACGTCATTAGTTTCTCCCTCTCTCTCTCTCTCTCTCTCTCTCTCTCTCTCTCTCTCTCTCTCTCTCTCTCTTCCCTTATTTCCTCGGTTCTACCTTATTCCCATATATTTTTTTATTTTATCTTATCTCATCGCTTTATATCCATATTTTATCGTATAATTTGTTATTTTATATAATTATCTTCTTTTTCTCACTAATTAGAGCGTAATAAATTATTAACGTGACTTCGTTCACATTTGTCCGAAATTTTCGATTAAATCGACAGGAAGAGGATTAATCGATAACATATCATTCAATTTACCAAACTGTCTAACATTTCGAAATAAGATTGAATTAAACAAATTTCATCCACTTAATAGATATTTATCCTACTTGATATTCTTTTTTTTGTTTTGCTAAATATATGATTCAATTAAATATATAATTCGTTCCATTTCGTGAGAATATAAATTATTAGATGTCTGGATTTGATACGATTTAAATAAAAGAACATTTCTTTTCTCTCTCTCTCTCTCTCTCTCTCTCTCTCTCTCTCCCTCTCTCTCTTTCTCTCTCTCTCTCTATCTATCTATCTATCTATCTATTTCTTTTAATTTTAAGTTATCGTTTAATGTATTAAGTATCGTGGCGTGATATGACGTGGCATCATACGATGGTGACGCAAGTGTCGTGATTCATCAGAAAACTCAAATATTCATACAGACAGGTATATATATATATATATATATATATATATATATATATATATATATGTAATGTATGTATATATACAATTATCAAATATTTATACACTTGAATTTTAATTTCCATTATATACATACATTAAAAGATATTATTATTTTAGATTGTAAAAAATGTATATAATTATCAAAAGAATTTAAGCTTATCTATAAATTTTATATAATTATAAATTATATGAAATTTTTGAACTGTATCGGTATTTAACAAAACGGAAACAAATGAAATTGATGAATAGAACGATCTTACTATAGCTGTTTCTAAATATTGATATCTGAAAGGTAACATATTCTCTTATCATATATATATATATATCATAATATATTGATTACCGTAGATTTACTTTATGAATGTACATACGTAAAAATACATAAACATGTTTGTCAATATTTACATATCTAAATATAAATAGAAATATAATTAACAACAGATCGTGGAAGGAAACAAAATAGAAACTGGAAGTTAAAAATAATAAAGTAAATATTCATTCTATATTATATAAATATTCATTCTGTATTATATAATATATATATATGACATAAAAATAAAACGTATATCTATATATAGTAGTTATAAATTTGAATTAGAAATAATATACGAATTTCAAGTGTATAAATGATTCATATATATACGCTTATGTGCATGTACCTTTCGGTCTTATCTATTTCTCTCTTTCTCTCTTTCTCTCTTTCTCTCTCTCTCTCTCTCTCTCTCTCTCTCTTTTACCCATGCATTCTCATTTTGCGTAAGCTAAGCACGTTTGGATATATGTACAAGTCAGTCTCTGGTTGACCGCGTGCAAAGGTGCGTAAAAGAGAGAGAAAGAGAGAGAGAGAGAGAGTAAGTTACATAGAGAGAGAGAGAGAGAAAGAGAGAGAGAGAGAATGAGAGTGGGGGAGTAAGAGAGAGAGAGAGACAACCAGACAGATAGATAGATAGAGACGGAGAGAAAAAGAAAGAGAGAAAGGTGTAGCACCACAAAGTACGAGGGGAAAGACGCGTATTTATAACGAGACGGGAACATCGTACGATGCCGGTACGACCAATCGGAAGGCATTTCGTGGTCTGGCCTTGCGGCTCGCTTCCCTCGCGGTCGTGTTCGTGTGAAAGAGCGTGAACGAATAGACGCACGGAAAACGTGAAAAGCCATTATTAAAAGTATTTTATGATAAGAGTAAGGTGTCCGTAAGTTTATTTCATTTAAAAATTTGTTATCTTCTTTTTTTACACTACATATGAAATAGCTTTTTCTAATTTGTCTTTTATTATTATTATTATTTTTTTTTCTCTTTTTTTCTTTTTTTTTTTTCTTTTTTTTTTTCTTTCATTTCTTTCTTTTTGTTTTGTTTTTTTCTTTTTTTTTTTTTTGTTAAGGGAACATCATTTATGTCACAATTATGCATATATGCATAATCTACATATGTGTGGGAAGAATTGTAAAAAAATATTATTGAATAACCTAATTGATAGTTATTATCATCTGAAAAAGTATATATGTATATATATGTATATATTAATATATAGATAAATATTGAATATGTGTAAATGTTTTATAGAACATTTGGCGATTATTGCAGAGAAAAAAAGTGAATGAATGGATAACAATAATGTAGATTAAAATTTTTCCATTCTTTAATTACTCATTAATTCTACATTAGATAATAATATATAAAAAGAAAGTGTAGATAATTATTAATGATTTTTAAAGTTTCTTCGAATTTGTATTTAAATTTATACGTCGATTGATATCGACAGGGTCGCGTGGATTCGAGAGTGGGAGGTTATATATCTATGTCTCTTGGTCATAAGTTATCTGGTTCAAGTCTACGAGAATCGATAAATGTCACTCAATCGAAACAATTAATTACTAATTTATTTTATGCCCTGATAATGTTGTCTCAAGAAGTGAGAAAAATGATATTAATCGTTATCGAAGCAGTGTAATGGTAAATAAACATGTGGATATTAAGAAGAGAATTATCAGGTTTTATGAATAAAGTATTTGATTAAAATTTACATAAGTTCAGATCGACAATTAGAGATTTATATATATATATATATCTATTTGAAATTAATTTGTTTTCTTAATAACATAATAATAACATAATATTTAATTTATATAAAAGTGATATGTGAATATGCGAAAAATGAAATTTGAAAGGAAAAAAAAAAAAAAAAAAAAAAATGAAATATGAGGACCTATTATTCATATTGTTTATAATCCTATAAGATATTTTTTTCTTTCTACCTCTATCCTCCCCTCTCCCTTTCACACTCTCTCTCTCTCTCTCTCTCTCTCTCTCTCTCTTTTTTTTTTCCATCTCTTTCTCCTCTGCATAAGGAATTTGGCTCGCTTTATTTCCGAATATCGTAGAATCGCTTCGTGCATAGTTTCGTTATACATTTTTCGGTACGGGTGAAACTATTCGAGTAGATATCTCTAACGGCAATGTAGGAGGAGACGTGAAATTTAATCGAGCACGTTAGCCACCGACTTCGCTTCGGGACGACAAAGTTTGAGTTATTTTAGATAGACGTCGGAAATCGAAGGACCTTTAGGGAAACAATGAAAAACTATTATTTCCACCGTTAGAAATTCCATTTTCAAAGAATTCGTTCGAACATGAAAATTGAGATATAATGGATGAGAGGAAGAAAAAATATTCATCGAAATGAATGACAATTTTTATTATCATAAGTCAAGTGAGTTGTCTTAGGTAATTAAGTCGAACGGCAAATGAAATGCTGTTATCACTAAATCATCAAATTATATTTCTCGTAATAATCTTGAAAGGAAATAGTTTGGTACTCGACTTTTTCCTCTCCATAAAATTATTTGCCGAACTCTCAAGTAATATTTAAATTCTCACCGAAGTTCCCTCCCCTCCCCTTCCCGCCCCATCGCCATCCCGCTTACTCATACCCCTTCTGAATCCCTTTATCCATCGCGTTACTTTCACCCATAAAACGCTCGAAAGCGTTTTCTTAAATCTCCCTTAGTTTACATTTTCCTGCATTTTATAATATCTTGGTAGTAGTCAACGTGTTTACCATATAGCGATGGGATTCTCGTTAGAGGAAGAACATTTTTAAAGTTCGAATCGTTCCTCCTTCTTAGACTTATAGTGAAACTTTTCGAAGACCAATAAACGTAGTGTCTGTGTGTATAAGTGTGTGTGTGTGTGTGTGTATGTGTGTGTATGTGTGATACGTTTATTAAATCTATCGTAGAGAAGGAAGAAATATAAAAGAAGAAGAAAATAAAGACTCCTATGACGGTGACTATGAGGAGAGAGATAGAAATACAATGAGAGATAGAGATAGATAGATAGATAGATAGATAGAGAGAGAGAGAGAGAGAGAGAGAGAGGGGGAGAAAAAGAGAGAAATTTCTTCTTTTAAGTTAGGTGAACACACGTAACAAGCATCTTCGATTGTCGTCGATAAAGGAAAAAGTGAGAAAATGAAAGAAAGAGAGAGAGGGAGAGAGAGAAAGAAAACAAGATAAAAAGAGAGAGAGAGAGAGAGAGTTAGAGGATGAGCGAAAAGCAGTCTATCTATCGACTCTAGAGTCTAGAGAAATAGGTTTACAGGTTGGCTCACATTGATGCTCCGGGTCACGATCTAGCGATTCCCTCGTGAACGGATCATCCTGCGTCAGCTTCGAAAAGCGGGTTCTCGTCGTTCTCGCTACGTCGAGGAGATAACACAAAAATAACAATGCGATCGTTCTTCTCTCTTCTCGCGAATCGATGAATTTGCACCGAACGATAAAATAAGAGAAAAAGGAAAAGAGGAAAAGAGAGACAAATAAATGAAGTTTCGTCGACGTATTTATATATATATATATATATA